>NC_064409.1:27455000-27597500 GCF_023375975.1 Astyanax mexicanus
TCACCTAACGGCGGCATGTCTGCTGGTAGGTCCAGGTCGCTAGACCTTTCCTTCTCTGTGTAAACACTCTTAAAGTGCTCCTCCAACTCCCTCTTTCCGACCTTTAGATTTCCTGATTTCTCCTTACTAAACAGACTCTTAACAAACCTAAATGGATCTCTAAAGAACTCTATCCTAGCACGCTCCTTCTTCTTCCTCCTTTTCCTCATAGCCTCTGCTCTCCGCAATTTTACCAACTTACTTCTCAACTCCTCCTGCAATAACTCAATGCCCTCTCTTTCTGCCTCATTCCCCTTCTTCCACTTCTTTCTGAGTAACCTTGATTCCTTAACCAGTTTTTCTATTTCTACCTGCCGCCTTGATTTAACTACATCTTGACACTTTACGTTCCTCTGCACAACACCAAATCTTGCCATTCCATAATCATAAATGACTTTACCTAGCCTGTTCAATTTACTCTCTGCTGTTCCCTTCAAACCCTCAAGCATACCTTTCAAATCATCATTAATACTCCTCCATGCCATCTTGTCTCCTGTGCCTGGCCATTTAACTTTGGATCTTTGACCGATTCCTTTCTCCCTACCCATCTGCTTTCCCTTAGCCTTTGACCTATCAACACCTCCTTCATCCTCCACTCCTTCTGTGCTTAAGTTAGCCTCCCTAGTATCAAAGGTATTGATATCCTGCGGACTGTGGCACGTAACCTGCCGCTGGACTTCAGCCGACTGACTCAAACAATTCTGTTCAAAGTATTGTTCAATGCGGGGCCCCTGCACTCCTTCACTCAAGCACCTCATCTTTCCTTGGTGTATCCTCAGCCCTCTCACTGATGTGACCTTGCTCCACCCACACACACAGGTCAGCAACTCCTTTCCACTTACCATCCCACCTGCCTCTATGCTTAACCCACTTCTCGTAGTCATGTCCGTTCCAGAGTCCGTAACCATGTTATCCGCCTATGAGTCATCTTCCACCCCTGCTCTCGCTGACTCCTGGGGTATTGCTTTTTTCTTTTTCAATGTAGCTTGCTTGGTTGCACACACATGGTTAACCATGGTGGCTGCTACCATGGATTGCCAGCCCATGGCAGCACCGTTAGGGTCTATTCCCTCTTGTCAGCTGTTTTTCCATGCTGTCACAGGGTCTTTCCTCTGTTGTCAACTGTTCTCTTCACAGCAGTCACTAGCTTAACTAGATATCAAGTAATATAATACAGGAAATTGACAAATCCTTGATATATTAATTATATAACGTTATATTTATTTATGCAAACGGAAACTATTTACTTTTATGAGCATTGATGTTGATTGTGCATTTGTAATATATAATACAATATTAATATAATATATTAACGGCACAATATATCATGTATACCTACTCAAAACAGGAAGTATGAGAGATTATATACTTTTGAAAAAATGTAAAAAATTGCAGAATTTCAAATAATGTGGAGAAAGCTGTCACATCACAGAAATGCTAAAGGCTTAAATATATATTTATTTGACTATTTACTGGATTGATTAACAACTAAATGTATGTGCACTGCACCTACACTTAAGTAAAACAGTATGCAGATTGTAAATGAAAATATAGCTGATGCTTTAGGTAATGTTCAGTTGGCTGTGAATAAAAATCCTATAAAAACTATAGAATGGAATGCACGCAAATAGGAGTCGGATTCTGGAGTAAGCTGCAATAGTTCAAGCATTAACGGAACAAACAGGCTTAACAGCTGGTCCTTTGGCTCATTGAAAGTTAATGCTCCATTCCATTTTCTTATAAAGTCGGATGTTGAAGAAACTGATATCACAACCAAGTTGACTTACAAGTTTTAATGCGATTTAAAAATATAGTAGGGCTGCAACGATAGGTTGGCATAATCACCAACATCGACTATAAAAATAGTCAAATGTAGGGGTTTAGACTTCAGATATGTGGTTTATTTGATAAGAAAGCGGCTAGGTGAAAAAGCGCTCCTATGTTTTCGGTAGAGGCGGTGGTCTTGCGGTTATTTTTAACAGCAAGATCACTGTTACTGAAGTAAGCATTACATCTGCTAATTCTTTTGAATGTCTCACCATTAAGTTACCTGGCTCTGTCACTGCAATACTAGTGTATCGTCCACCCAAACCTAATCCATTATTCCTGCCCGAGCTGTCTGAACTGCTCACTCTTGCTGGCACAATTTATGCCCGCTTGTTGCTGGTCGGTGACTTTAATATCCAAGTTTCAACCCATGACTGCAAAGCTGCCTCTGATTTGAGCGTCTGTCCTTGAGCGCTTCTCTTTTACACAACATGTACACTTTCCCACGACAAATGTCGGACCCTTGACTTCTGTACCTCCTCGCTGCCCGTTCTCAACCCTCACTCTCTTTTGTTTCCACTCTCTGATCATAAACTTATCCCGTTTACTGTCCCTTTGATCTTCCCCCGCCACTCCACCAAAAAATGTATCTCTTTCCATAAGACTCAGTCTATTGACACTTCTTTTCTTTTCTGCCCCTCCTCTCCTGAATCACATGCACTGCTGCTAAATTCCGCCCTCAGTGAATCCCTGAATACACTAGCCCCCCGAAAAACAAAAATGGTGACCTTTTCTACCTACTACTCCGGGTATACTGCAGATCTACGTAGCATGTTACAGGTTGGTCGTCAGCTAGAACGTCTCTATAAAAAGACAAAACGTACTGTTCATGCGAATGCCTATAAGCAACATCTGTCTGCATATAGAGATGCTGTTAGTGCCGCTAAGACAACCTACTTTACTGACCTTATTAACAGTCAGCATAGAACAAACTCTCGGCACCTTTTCTCAACAGTTGATAAGCTCTTTAAAAGTCCAGACAACACTCTTGTTCCCTTTCCAGCACTCTGTAACGCTTTCTTACACTTCTTTGACTCCAAAAAAGCAAATATTCATAGATCCCTGATCTCTGCTTCTTCTGGACACCCCTCTCAATCCTCTCATACTACCCACCCCTCCCATTTTAATGTTTCTTCTGCCTCTCTTTCTGCTTTTAACAGTATTGACTCTTCCTTTGTCACTAACATTATAAAGTCTTCTAAGACCACAACCTGTGCTCTAGATCCACTCCCCACCAACTTAACTAAAGCCTGTTTACCTGCCTTGCTCCCCCACCTCACTGTTTTCATCAATCAATCACTTCTCCTTGATCAGGTTCCATCTGTTTACAAAACTGCTGCAGTCACTCCTATTCTAAAGAAACCTGGTCTCGACCCTTCTGACCTCAACTATCGCCCTATTTCCACTCTTCCCTTCCTGTCTAAAGTCCTTGAAAGAAATGTGGCCTGCCAATTACAACATTATCTTGAATCACAAAACTTATTTGAACCCTTTCAATCTGGTTTCCAACCCTTTCACAGTACCGACACGGCATTGGTCAAGGTTATTTATGATTTACTGGTAGCTGCTGATGCTGGTGCTTTCAACATTCTTTTACTACTAGATTTAATTGCTGCATTTGACACAATTAACCATTCTATCCTTCTATCACGACTCTGTGAACTTGGCATTGTTGGCACTGCCCTGGAATGGATCTCATCTTATCTAACAGACAGAAAACAATTTATTTCATTGGCTGGCTATTCGTCCCATACTTCTGTGATTAAACACGGGGTACCACAAGGATCAGTCCTTGGACCTCTCCTCTTCATCATCTATATTCTTCCTCTTGGGCCTCTGTTGCGTCACTTTAACCTTGACTTTCACCGTTTAAGCGGACAACACGCAAATTTATCTTAGCACTAGCTCTATCAATAACCCACCCACTACTCATTTAGAAAGCTGTCTCTCTGTGATCCAGAACTGGATTTTCTCATGCTAAACAGTAATAAGATCAGCACTAAGGCAGTCCTCAATCAAATTCCTACTCTCTCTCTCAACTTTGGTGGTACAGTAATTTCTCCGAGTCCGAAATTTGGCCGTTCTTCTAAATTCCACTCTCTCTTTTACAACTCACATCAACTCTGTGGTGAAAACTGCATTCTTTCATCTCTGTGCATCTCTTTCTCAGTCCACTGCTGAAATCCTCCTTCATGCTTAAATTTCCAGCTAACTAGATTATTACTAGATTATTTCTCGCTGGCATTAGTTCTTCCTCTATCCATAAACTTCAGATGGTACAAAACGCAGCTGCCCGTTTACTCACTCACACTCGCACCCATGAACACATTACACCTGTTCTCCATAATCTTCACTGGCTCCCTGTTAAATACAGGATTCAATTCAAGATTCTCTTACTTACCTATAAGGCATTAAATAATCTTGCACCTCCTTATCTTTCAAACCTCCTTCTTCCTTATAGACCATCTCGATCCCTTAGGTCTGCTACTGCTGGACTTCTTAAAGTCCCAGCCTCTAAACTCTGTGGCTTTGGTGATCGGGCTTTTTCCAGACTTGCTCCTCAACTATGGAATTCTCTCCCATCTGCAGTCAAACAATCCTCCTCTCTTTCCATGTTCAAATCGACTCTCAAGACACTCTTTCTCTTGCCTACGGCCTTCCTTCTGTTTAATGTGCTATACCATTTATCCCTGCTGTCCTGTTCTCATATTAGGTTGATTGTCACCATTTGTTGTGTAATGTTTCTATTTGTTTCCACTAATAATGACTGTAAGTGTCTTTAGGTTTTAGAAAAGCTCTATATAAAAATGAAGTATTATTATTATTATTACAGCTTTAATTTAACTAGCTAACCTAACTTTAATTTAACTAGCTAGCCTATCTTTAATTTAACTAGCTAACCTAGCTTTAAGTTAACTAGCTAGCCTTGCTTTAATTTAACTAGCTAGCCTAGCTTTAAGTTATAAATTATAACTAGCTAACCCAGCTTTAAGTTATGATTTATAACTAGCTAACCTAGCATTCATTTATAAGTTATAATTAGCTAACCTTTATTATAATTTATGTTATAACTAGTTAACCTATCTTTAATTTTGGATTTATTACTAGCTAACCTAGCTTTAATTTATAAGTTATAACTAGCTAACTTAGCTTTATTTTAACTAGCTAAACTAACTTTAATTTAACTAGCTAACCTAGCTTTAATTTAACTAGCTACTTTATCTTTAGTTTAACTAGCCAACCTAGCTACCAGCTAACCTAACTTTAATTTAACTAGCTAACCTAACTTTAATTTAACTAGCTACCTTTGCTTTAATTTAACTAGCTAACCTAGCTTTAAGTTATAATTTATAGCTAGCTAACCTAGCATTCATTTATAAGTTATAATTAGCTAACCTATCTTTAATTTATGTTATAACTAGCTAACCTGGCTTTAATTTAGGATTTATAACTAGCCAACCTAGCTTTAATATATAAGTTATAACTAGCTAACTTAGCTTTAAGTTAACTAGTTAGCTAGCTAAATTAGCTTTGAGATATGTCAGAAGGATTTCTAAACTTCTGAATGTTCCAGTGAGCACTGTTGGGGCCTGGAAGTGGAAAGAATATCATTTCACCATAAACCAACCTCGACCAGGTGCTCCTCGCATGATTTCTAACAGAGGAGTGAAAAGAATTATCAGAAGAGTTGTCGAAGAGCCAAGGACCACTTGTGGAGAGCTTCAGAAAGACCTGGAATTAGCAGGTACAATTGTTTCAAAGAAAACAATAAGTAATGCACTCAACCGCCATGGTCTGTATGCACGCTCACCACGCAAGACTCCATTGCTGAAAAAAAGCATGTTGAAGCTTGTTTAAAGTTTGCTGCACAACATTTAGACAAGCCTGTGAAATACTGGGAGAATATAGTCTGGTCAGATGAGACCAAAATTGAACTCTTTGGATGCCATAATACACATCATGTTTGGAGGTCAAATGGCACTGCACATCACCCCAAAAACACCATACCAACAGTGAAGTTTGGAGGTGGGAACATCATGGCGTGGGGCTGTTTTTCAGCATATGGTACTGGCAAACTTCAAATAATTGAAGGAAGGATGAATGGAAAAATGTACAGAGACATTCTTGATAAAAATCTGCTGCCATCTACCAGGATGATAAAGATGAAACGTGGGTGGACATTTCAGCAAGACAATGACCCCAAACACACAGCCAAGGAAACCCTCAATTGGTTTCAGAGAAAGAAAATAAAGCTGCTAGAATGGCCCAGTCAATCACCTGACTTGAATCCAATAGAAAATCTATGGAAAGAACTAAAGATCAGAGTTCATAGAAGAGGCCCACGAAACCTTCAAGATTTGAAGACTGTTTGTGTGGAATGGGCCAAAATCACACCTGAGCAATGCATGCGACTAGTTTCTCCATACAGGAGGCATCTTGAAGCTGTCATTGCCAACAAAGGCTTTTGTACAAAGTATTAAATCAATTTCAGTAAGTGTGTTCAATACTTTTTCCCTGTGCCATTCCACATTATTAAAAAAAACTTAATTTCTGGACATCTATGGTTTGAAAAATATGTCAATAGCACCTCTAGAAATATATTTACTTAGAAAAATGGAGACGTGTTCAATACTTATTTTACCCGCTGTGTGTGTGTGTATATATATATATATATATATTATATTTTAACCATTTTTTGTCATCTGTAGTTTTATTTTAGTAGGGGGTGAAAAAATGGATTACAATCAAAAATCTGGTTTTTGGGTGAAAAAAATTGAAGATTAATTTTAAGGCCCTAATAGCCCAGCACTAGTGTACACACAAGCCAAGACTGGTACAGTCAATTTGGCTTCTACTACTCTATAAAATCACACTTGCAATAATATGAATACTTACCCACTGAGCAGGACAAAGCATCTCAAAGTCTGTTTTATATTTTTCACAAGCTGCTACGTCGTCTCGATTATGGTCCAGACACTTCCAAAACTCATCTCGAGCTCCCCAGCAGGCCCGTCTCTCCTGTGAGTTTGGAGCACTCATAGCTTGATGCTGAATCCAAGGTTAACAGCGAGGTAGGCTGGGAAGAGGAAGAAAATGAATCTACTGTAGTTAGCTAACTATAGCTAAAAATTATTTTAGTTATAAATGCTTAGCAAAGTATATTGGCATGCTATTAGGGAAAGGAGCTAATTTAATTACTTTAAAAAAACGTTATTTTGTGTGAAGCTTTTTTGTATCATTTTTTGTTTTTAGTTTGTGATAGATTGTATGTCTTATTAATATAATTTTATACACAATGAGTATAAAAATCAATATCTTGGTAATTTACTATTATGTACAAAATCTACAAACGTTTACAGACTTTTTTTTGTTTCTACTGAATGCTTGAAACTGTCATACTATATAGTTATACTACATAAAACTGTACTATTATTTTGTTTAAAAATGTATTCTTTTTTAGATATTGTCACCAAGAATATTAAATCACAAAAACAGCCTGTAGATAAATTACCTACCAAATCTAACTTAAATAGAACAGGTTAACAGCTAATTGCTAATAATAACTTTGACAGGTAATGCACTCACTCTCAACCTATTCAAATATTATATACAACTATCATTAACTACTGGCACCAGATAGTTTGTAAAGTAATGTTTGAACAGTTAAAAGAAACATACTGAGATGTGTGACTGGAGCTGATCTGTGAAATGGTAAATGCATGTGGGTTGTTTCTAATCCATGTATGTAAACCTGATGTAGAAATACAAAATCTGCTTCTTTACAAAGTAAAAAAACAAAAATGAAAATGAAGATTCAAAACAAAAGCACAGTAATAAGCACAGTTTAACAGAAAATTAATGCATGTCATTTTTGACCCATGCGTGCATTAGAGGGGTAGTGACAAAAAGGACTTTTATTTAAAAAAAAAAAAGGCAGACAAAAATAATATGAATGTATGATAATCAAAAGCAAGTTAAAACATAGCCGCAAGTGGAAATCATCGGGTTCAAGCAGTTGGTGTTTGAACCCAATGACTGCCACTTGCGGCAATATTTTTACTTGCTGGTGCCTACTACACCATTGAATGATGATGTGTAAGAGTTCAAGTTCAATACAATTTGAGACACTTTTACACACTCAGACATTGTCAAAAGCTTTTCACCTGTTATAACTGTAGAGCAGAGATATAGAAACATGATTAGTGTTTTAAAATATATAGCGAGTTACAATTTGCCAAAAGGTGTCTACATGTTATGAATTTTGATCAGGAGACTTCAACAAGAATTGTCACATTCAAACTTTGTTCAGATTGACCTTTTGATCTTTTCAAAATAAGCTGAGGTTTTTGACCAAACAAGTCAAAAATAAAAGAAAGGAGTGCATTGTCTGACAAGATATGTAATTACAAAGTTGTTCTAAATCTAGCACTAAAGCAAATGGCACCAGTTTTTCTGTAGACAGCAAACTATGATTTTTTTTTTTTTTGTTATAATATTTTTACAATATATTTGAGAGCTGTTGTGTCCCCTAAAGGCCAACCTGGGTAGAAATTTGCTGTCTTCATCAGAGTGATATTGTACAAAAGTGCTTAACACTGTGAGATGAGAGCAAATACTGTAGAGTTACAGCAATTTTTGTTAGAAAAGTCCAAGGACACACTGATTGCTTAAAGCATGGACACTATTTTAAGTGAAAATGTCACAATGTTTTATTAATATTTATCTACAGACTCTACAGTGTGCAACAAGACCAAAAAGGAGGTCATAGCTCAAATAGCCAAAGACTAGTTTGATTTAAGCTTTGATTTAAGGATTGGTATAAATTTCTAGAACTAGTTTGCAAGAGTTATATTATGCAAATAAAAAAAAAATCTAAGTGGGCGGAACTTTGAGAGGCACTGATCCTATAGCTGTGTCTCAATTCAGGGACTGCATTCTTCGAAGGACGCGGTCTACGAAGGTGTGTCCTTTGAAGGATGGTTAGGCTGTGATGGCAGTACTGAAATGGGACAGTCTACCCTACGGAGTATTTCCTGTTTCCTGTTTGAGATTCTACCCGCCACAACCAAAGTCAGAGCTGAGAAATGAGCCAGAGATTTAGATTCTCGTTTTGCTTCAGACCACAAAATACCAAATTAATTAAGTCCAGGTTAATTAACTGTGCAGCTACTTAAATATTTTAAATATGAACGGGTGGAACTGAACATAAACAAATAAAAGGGCGTTTGAAATGAAGTTGGAAAAAAGAGAATAAATTTAAATAAAGTATTATGTTATATTATTTATTATACATATTATATAGTATTATGTATTTTTTTATATATAAATACTATATATATATATATATATATATATATATATATATATATATAAACTAAACAATACTTATAAATAAACTAAATAATGCATTAATACACACACACACACACACACACACACACCCATACATATATATTATTTAGTTTATGTAAATAAAGTATTTATATATCTATAAACTATTAACATATAACCACATAAACATGATACTACATATATAAACTAAATAATACTTAATCAGCCTTCAAATGAGTCCTTCGAAGGATGCAGCCCCTGAATTGAGACACAGCCTATAACTACCTACCAAGTTTCATTTCTCGGTTTAGGCAGTTACGGTTTAGGGAGCACAAATGCATTTTCAGAGGGAAAAAAATAAAATAAAATAAATAAAAAATAATAAATAATAATAATCTTATTAGGTGCTTGAACCCTAATAAGGAATAATACACTGAATACTGAATGACTAAATGAAATAACTGCAAAGATATAACTAGACAATTAACACTCAGCCCAACTAACGTACTTACCAAATACATGACCCGCTACTCCACAACGACTTCAGTTCACAGCACAGCAGACCTGCGCTGCGCTGTGCTAAACTGAACTGAGCGGTGTGAAAGTCAAGGGCACAGTCTCTGGTGCTCTACAGCCCTCACTGCTCTGCGTTTGCCTCTGCTTCTGCTTCTTTTTCCGGAGCTCTGGCGGGGCTCAGCAACTCCAGCCGCATGAGTGCCCCTGCTGAGCTGGAGTGTACAGTGCAGTCTTCAGGATGGTGAAATGCAGTGGGAGAAATTGGGAGGGAAAACTACAAAATTAAATAAACCCATTAAAAAAGCTAATTTGAATGAAACAGCCTCAAAAACAACAGAAGCTGCGTTGACGTGGTACAAAGTGCTGCTTCTCCCTACATTATCCAATTGCACGTTCTAAGAGCCAACCGCAACTCTAGCCCTGCAGTTCTAGATCTGCAGCATAGGCATCTCATATACACATTATATCTATGATTTTAGACCTGCAATTCTAGACGAGCCGTAGTTTTAGACCTGCGCCACCTAGCGGCTTGGAATTGACGACAGCCAACTGCAATTCTAGACCAGCCGTTACAGAACTGCAGTTCCAAGGCGTAGGCATCTTGCTTCACCGCTGCTCTCCGAAGAACAGATTGTACGGTAATAGCTATATTTGACCTTTAGATTGCGCACGTGGCGTTTTGCTGCAGTTATGAGGAACATGTCTTAGGTAGGGGTGTCAACGTTAAAGCGTTAACGCGCGCTGTTAATTTGGAATCAGCAACGCGTTACTATTTTTTTAACACAAGTTAATTAAGGCACCAAGTTTGACTCCTACTTCCGCCGTAATCTACCCCACCCCCGCCCAACACACTGATCTATTTTCTGGCTAATCGGCTAAACGGTGCACTCATACGGTGTCCAGCAGTAACACTCCGGTTCAGACTTCCAGCTTGTGCGCGTGCACACACGCACCACACACCCGCACTGCACCTCATCTCTGATTTTTTTTAAATATTCAAATTAAGTTCGAATTCAGAAATCCTCACAACCAATTTTACAGTCCAATTTATCATGCATTCTTTATTCCAGCACCCTGCATTGATTTTTATCTCCCATCAAACATACAAGTATATACTATTATTTTAATTGACACCACTTATATACATATATTTGCATTTTACATTTCTTACATTCATTATTTTATGTACATTTAAATATCCACTATAATAATTTACGTCTGAGGAAAAACAAATGCGATTATTCGCAGTAAATCACAGATTTTTTTGTGATTAATCGGAATACATTTTTAATCGATTGACACCACTAGTCCTAGGCTAAGGTCAGATAAATCTGAGAAACTTTAAAGTTAATTGTTTACCTGTGAAGGGAAAAACAGTTTATCAGTTTTTATTGTGAACGTTATATTTTATTATTACAGAACCGGGTTAAATAGGATCTGTGATGGAGTCAGAACCTGATTTAACTAGCGTTAAGCCAGCGAGATAGAAGTTAAAAAGCCAGTGTGGCCACATTGTCAGAAACGATTCAAGTAAAAAGTATATAGTTCGTTTTTCTGTAGATTTATTTTTTTTAGTTTATAAAGCTTCTGTAAATCATTGATTTAATGTGGAAATGTGGTGAGATGTTAAAGTGGCTGGTTTAACCTAGCTACCTAGTGTGGAAGGTCTTTCAACATTAAAAATATTTTTAAAAATTAAGGTTAAATCTAGGTAACAGATCGATATACTCAAAAAAATAAACTCACCCTGTTGTTGATTTTAATCAAGTATTTTTAATTAAAATTACTTAACAGCGTTGTGTTAGCAAGAGAAACCTGAGTCAGTTGGACTGCTGTGATGAAAGTCAGTTAAGTTGTCTGATTTAATTAATAAGTGCATGTTTGGTGAACGCATCCCAGTGAAGTAAACTCAACAGGCTGGCTACTTTCTTCATCCGGGACATTCGTCAAGTACCCCTCGCTGCAGAACCACAAGTCCAGGGGGTGGGGCTGGATCTGATCCAACTCTTCCTACGTCGTGTTTTCATTGGTCTGAAGCAGATCGGACTCTTCCGCATCCGGTTTTACTCACTCGTTTTGATTGTGTATTAATATCTGTAATAATAAATGAACATGGTTGCTGGTAGATAAGACACTCATTGGCATCCTTTATTTTAATTATTTATTTTTTATTTTGTCTTTAGGCCCTTTTTATTAAAGATAAAAAATGAAATAGTTAATATCTATATAGGAAATGTACAGCATTTTATTATGTTTGTAATCACAGACATGTAACTTCTTTTAAATCTGTATTGTGTGATTTAAATGTGCTACGTAGCAAATAACATTTTGATCTATAAACGGTAAAAGTCTTAAGGTTAATTCCTGGTCGGGAAACGTAAGGGACACGTGTTAAGTTTAAGACGAATTGAAATGCAATGACTTAAAACCAATGAAAAGAAGATATGGGTGGTCAGGAGGTCAGGCTCCACCCCTTGGACTTGTGGTTCTGCAGCATTCGTGGCTATCTGTGGACTTCTCTTCAGCAGCAGCGCCATTTTCTTTTGGAAAAGCAGCGAGTGCGGTGAGTATTTGTCATAAATATGTATATTTGAGCTGTACTTGATAATTTATTAAAAGCGGTTCGTGTGTATGGGGAATTTAGGTAAGAGAAACCTCACTGTGTAATAAAATATCTACCTGGCCAGTCAGCTTCATGTTAGCTAGAGCTAGCTAGCCAAGTTAGCATTAGCGTTTTTTTTAATCACAAAATGACGGAATCAATCACGGAATTGCGGTCGCATCATGTGGGTCTCGTAACCTCATATAGTGTAACGTTACATTTTAATTTTACGTGTATCTGGATACTCATATCTGCCAACCAATGTGTGAATTACGAGCTATGCTAGCGCTAGGGCGCTAGCGTTAGCTTGCTAGTGTTAGCTCGCTAGCGTTAGCACCCTAGCGCCAGCATAGCTCGTAAAACAAACTTTTAAACTCAATTCACTTTCGATCGCATCCTAGGGGCGTTGTAACCACATATAGTGTAAAATATAATTTTATGTGTAGTTAATTATACTTGTCTTCAAATGTGTCAGTTATGAGCTTCGCTTGTGCTAGGGCGCTAGTATGCTAGCGCTAGCAGGCTAGCGTCATTAAACAGCCAGTCTCGGAGTTGCGTTAGTACTGTAATGTGGTTCACACGGTAAATAAGGGATATTTTGTGAAGTGTTTTTGGTTTAACTAGACTTGGCTCATACCCACAGGGAAATACAATGTTTGAAACAAATAACTTAAGTGCACCGGTACTCATTTTTAGCTTTAAACCAAGTTCAGCTTGGCTGATTTAACATAAACAGAAGACCCGCTGAAGCCACACAGTCCACTTAGTTTGGTTTAATGCCCGCGTATTCTCCAGTAAACTGGCTTTGGTAACGCAGGGGTACTTACGAGGCTGAAGTTGGTTTGATATTCGCAGCTCCAGATTCGTTTGGCTCGATATTCGCAGCCTCGTATTCCCCGGCTGAAGTTGGTTTGATATTCGCAGCTGCCGCTTCACTGAACCACCGTGAACTAAAGGGAGCGTTCACAAACACCCGCTGTTTATATTAAACACCTCACAGATCAACACTGAAGGAGATAGAATGAAGAAAAGCAGTACATCTGTTTATTAACAATGTAAATATACAATATCGTATTAAATATAATTTTGTATATTGTAAAATATTTATTTTAATTACTGAATTTATAATTATATATTACAATAAATAATTAAATATATATTTAATAAAATTATATTTTAAAAGCCATTGCGCTCAAAAAATATGAGGCAGATGTTCAAGTGTGATTTTGAAGGACTTTTTCATCTTGGGCCAGACCAAATACACATGATCTGAAGAGTACTAGTCTTCTACTTTAATAAAAACCTGGAAATAGCCTGGCCCAAGCAGATTTTATACTTTAAAATGAACTGGCAACCTGGAATACCGATGCATAAAGCACAATTTTTTTTATGTAAAGCTGATGTTCCAGTGTGATTTTGAAGGACTTTTTCATCTTGGGCCAGAACAAATACACATGATCTGAAGAGTACTAGTCTTCTACTTTAAGGAAAACCTGGAAATAGCTTGGCCCAAGCTGATTTTATACTTTAAAATGAACTGGCAACATGGCATACCGATCCATAAGGCACAAAAAAGTTTAATTTAAAGCTGATGTTCTAGTGTGATTTTGAAGGACTTTTTAATCTTGGGCCAGAACAAATACACATGATCTGAAGACAACTAGTCTTCTACTTTAAGGAAAACCTGGAATTAGCCTGGCCCAAGCTGATTTTATACTTTAAAATGAACTGGCAACATGGTATAACGAGCCATTTTGCACAAAAAAGCCACTGTTCCAGTACAATTTTGAAGATTTTTTTAATCTTGGGCCAGAACAAATACACATGATCTGAAGAGAACTAGTCTTCTACTTTAAGGAAAACCTGGAAATAGCCTGACCCAAGCTGATTTTATACTTTAAAATGAACTGGCAACATGGCATACCGATCCATAAGGCACAAAAAAGTTTAATTTAAAGCTGATGTTCTAGTGTGATTTTGAAGGACTTTTTAATCTTGGGCCAGAACAAATACACATGATCTGAAGACAACTAGTCTTCTACTTTAAGGAAAACCTGGAATTAGCCTGGCCCAAGCTGATTTTATACTTTAAAATGAACTGGCAACATGGTATAACGAGCCATAAGGCACAAAAAAGTTTAATTTAAAGCTGATGTTCTAGTGTGATTTTGAAGGACTTTTTAATCTTGGGCCAGAACAAATAGACATGATCTGAAGACAACTAGTCTTCTACTTTAAGAAAAACCTGGAATTAGCCTGGCCCAAGCTGATTTTATACTTTAAAATGAACTGGCAACATGGAATACCGATCCATAAAGCACAATTTTTTTATGTAAAGCTGATGTTCCAGTGTGATTTTGAAGGACTTTTTCATCTTGGGCCAGAACAAATACACATGATCTGAAGAGTACTAGTCTTCTACTTTAAGGAAAACCTGGAATTAGCCTGGCCCAAGCTGATTTTATACTTTAAAATTAACTGGCAACATGGCCTACCGATCCATAATGCACAAAAAAATTGAATATAAAGCTGATGTTCTAGTGTGATTTTGAAGGACTTTTTAATCTTGGGCCAGAACAAATACACATGATCTAAAGAGTACTAGTCTTCTACTTTAAAGAAAACCTGGAATTAGCCTGGCCCGAGCTGATTTTATACTTTAAAATGAACTGGCAACATAGCATACCGATCCATAATGCACAATTTTTTTATGTAAAGCTGATGTTCCAGTGTGATTTTGAAGGACTTTTTCATATTGGGCCAGACCAAATACACATGATCTAAAGAGTACTAGTCTTCTACTTTAGGGAAAGCCTGGAATTAGCCTGGCCCAAGCTGATTTTATACTTTAAAATGAACTGGCAACATGGTATAACGAGCCATAATGCACAATTTTTTTATGTAAAGCTGATGTTCCAGTGTGATTTTGAAGGACTTTTTCATCTTGGGCCAGACCAAATACACATGATCTGAAGAGTACTAGGAAAACCTGGAAGTAGCCTGGCCCAAGCTGATTTTATACTTTAAAATGAACTGGCAAACTTTGAAAGACTTTTTCATCTTGGGCCAGAACACATACACATCAGATGAAGAGAACTACTCTCCCACTTTGAGGAAAACCTGGAATTAGCCTGGCCCGAGCTGATTTTATACTTTAAAATGAACTGGCAACATAGCATACCAATCCATAATGCACAATTTTTTTTATGTAAAGCTGATGTTCTAGTGTGATTTTGAAAGACTTTTTCATCTTGGGCCAGACCAAATACACATGATCTGAAGAGTACTAGTCTTCTTCTTTAAGGAAAACCTGGAATTAGCCTGGCCCGAGCTGATTTTATACTTTAAAATGAACTGGCAACATGGCCTACCGATCCATAATGCACAAAAAAATTTAATATAAAGCTGATGTTCTAGTGTGATTTTGAAGGACTTTTTAATCTTGGGCCAGACCAAATACACATGATCTGAAGATTACTAGTCTTCTACTTTAAGGAAAACCTGGAATTAGCCTGGCCCGAGCTGATTTTATACTTAAAAATGAACTGGCAACATGGTATAACGAGCCATAATGCACAATTTTTTTTACGTAAAGCTGATGTTCCAGTGTGATTTTGAAGGACTTTTTAATCTTGGGCCAGACCAAATACACATGATCTGAAGAGTACTAGTCTTCTTCTTTAAGGAAAACCTGGAATTAGCCTGGCCCGAGCTGATTTTATACTTTAAAATGAACTGGCAATATGGAATACCGATCCATAATGCACAAAAAAATTGAATATTAAGCTGATGTTCTAGTGTGATTTTGAAGGACTTTTTAATCTTGGGCCAGAAGAAAACCTGGAATTAGCCTGGCCCGAGCTGATTTTATACTTTAAAATGAACTGGCAACATGGAATACCGATCCATAAAGCACAATTTTTTTATGTAAAGCTGATGTTCCAGTGTGATTTTGAAGGACTTTTTCATCTTGGGCCAGAACAAATACACATGATCTGAAGAGTACTAGTCTTCTACTTTAAGGAAAACCTGGAATTAGCCTGGCCCGAGCTGATTTTAGACTGCACAATTAATTGGCAACATGGCAGCACAAAAAAATATTATTTAAAGCTGATATTCCAGTATGATTTTGGACTTTTTTTTTCAGACCAAATACACATGAGATGAAGTGTTCTGGTATTCTCAAAATCAATGCTTTATATTCATTATTTCTGTGCAAAATGGCTTTCATGTCATGTTGCCAATTCATTTTAAAGTATAAAATCAGCTCGGGCCAGGCTAATTCCAAGTTTTCCTTAAAGTAGAAGACTAGTTCTCTTCAGATCATGTGTATTTGTTCTGGCTCAAGATTAAAAAATTATTCAAAATTGTACTGGAACAGTGGCTTTTTTTGTGCAAAATGGCTCGTTATACCATGTTGCCAGTTCATTTTAAAGTATAAAATCAGCTCGGGACAGGCTAATTCCAGGTTTTTCTTAAAGTAGAAGACTAGTACTCTTCAGATCATGTGTATTTGTTCTGGCCCAAGATGAAAAAGTCCTTCAAAATCACACTAGAACATCAGCTTTACATAAAAACAATTGTGCATTATGGATCCGTATTCCATGTTGCCAGTTCATTTTAAAGTATAAAATCAGCTCGGGCCAGGCTGATTCCAGGTTTTCCTTAAAGAAGAAGACTAGTACTCTTCAGATCATGTGTATTTGGTCTGGCCCAAGATTAAAAAGTCCTTCAAAATCACACTAGAACATCAGCTTTAAATTAAACTTTTTTGTGCATTATGGATCGGTATGCCATGTTGCCAGTTCATTTTAAAGTATAAAATCAGCTTGGGCCAGGCTAATTCCAGGTTTTCCTTAAAGAAGAAGACTAGTTCTCTTCAGATCATGTTTATTTGTTCTGGCCCAAGATTAAAAAGTCCTTCAAAATCACACTACAACATCAGCTTTATATTCAATTTTTTTGTGCATTATTGATCGGTAGGCCATGTTGCCAGTTAATTTTAAAGTATAAAATCAGCTTGGGCCAGGCTAATTCCAGGTTTTTCTTAAAGTAGAAGACTAGTTCTCTTCAGATCATGTTTATTTGGTCTGGCCCAAGATGAAAAAGTCTTTCAAAATCACACTAGAACATCAGCTTTACATAAAAAAAATTGTGCATTATGGCTTGTTATACCATGTTGCCAGTTCATTTTAAAGTATAAAATCAGCTTGGGCCAGGCTAACTCCAGGTTTTCCTTAAAGTAGAAGACTAGTTCTCTTCAGATCATGTGTATTTGTTCTGGCCCAAGATTAAAAAGTCCTTCAAAATCACACTAGAACATCAGCTTTATATTCAATTTTTTTGTGCATTATGGATCGTTATTCCATGTTGCCAGTTAATTTTAAAGTATAAAATCAGCTCGGGCCAGGCTAATTCCAGGTTTTCCTTAAAGAAGAAGACTAGTACTCTTCAGATCATGTTTATTTGGTCTGGCCCAAGATTAAAAAGTCCTTCAAAATCACACTAGAACATCAGCTTTATATTCAATTTTTTTGTGCATTATGGATCGGTAGGCCATGTTGCCAGTTAATTTTAAAGTATAAAATCAGCTCGGGCCAGGCTAATTCCAGGTTTTCCTTAAAGAAGAAGACTAGTACTCTTCAGATTATGTGTATTTGGTCTGGCCCAAGATTAAAAAGTCCTTCAAAATCACACTAGAACATCAGCTTTAAATTAAACTTTTTTGTGCCTTATGGATCGGTATGCCATGTTGCCAGTTAATTTTAAAGTATAAAATCAGCTTGGGCCAGGCCAATTCCAGGTTTTCCTTAAGGTAGAAAACTAGTACTCTTCAGATCATGTTTATTTGGTCTGGCCCAAGATTAAAAAGTCCTTCAAAATCACACTAGAACATCAGCTTTATATTCAATTTTTTTGTGCATTATGGCTCGTTATACCATGTTGCCAGTTCATTTTAAAGTATAAAATCAGCTTGGGCCAGGCTAATTCCAGGTTTTCCTTAAAGTAGAAGACTAGTACTCTTCAGATCATGTGTATTTGTTCTGGCCCAAGATTAAAAAGTCCTTCAAAATCACACTAGAACATCAGCTTCATATTCAATTTTTTTGTGCATTATGGATCGGTAGGCCATGTTGCCAGTTCATTTTAAAGTATAAAATCAGCTTGGGCCAGGCTAATTCCAGGTTTTCCTTAAAGAAGAAGACTAGTACTCTTCAGATCATGTGTATTTGGTCTGGCCCAAGATTAAAAAGTCCTTCAAAATCACACTAGAACATCAGCTTTATATTCAATTTTTTTGTGCATTATGGCTCGTTATACCATGTTGCCAGTTCATTTTAAAGTATAAAATCAGCTTGGGCCAGGCTAATTCCAGGTTTTCCTTAAAGTAGAAGACTAGTACTCTTCAGATCATGTGTATTCGGTCTGGCCCAAGATTAAAAAGTCCTTCAAAATCACACTAGAACATCAGCTTTATATTCAATTTTTTTGTGCATTATGGATCGTTATTCCATGTTGCCAGTTCATTTTAAAGTATAAAATCAGCTCGGGCCAGGCTAATTCCAGGTTTTCCTTAAAGAAGAAGACTAGTACTCTTCAGATCATGTGTATTTGGTCTGGCCCAACATGAAAAAGTCCTTCAAAATCACACTAGAACATCAGCTTTAAATTAAACTTTTTTGTGCCTTATGGATCGGTATGCCATGTTGCCAGTTAATTTTAAAGTATAAAATCAGCTCGGGCCAGGCTAATTCCAGGTTTTCCTTAAAGAAGAAGACTAGTACTCTTCAGATCATGTGTATTTGGTCTGGCCCAACATGAAAAAGTTCTTCAAAATCACACTTGAACATCTGCCTCATATTTTTTGAGCGCAATGGCTTTTAAAATATAATTTTATTAAATATATATTTAATTATTTATTGTAATATATAATTATAAATTCAGTAATTAAAATAAATATTTTACAATATACAAAATTACATTTAATACGATATTGTATATTTACATTGTTAATAAACAGATGTACTGCTTTTCTTCATTCTATCTCCTTCAGTGTTGATCTGTGAGGTGTTTAATATAAACAGCGGGTGTTTGTGAACGCTCCCTTTAGTTCACGGTGGTTCAGTGAAGCGGCAGCTGCGAATATCAAACCAACTTCAGCCGGGGAATACGAGGCTGCGAATATCGAGCCAAACGAATCTGGAGCTGCGAATATCAAACCAACTTCAGCCTCGTGGGGTACTTGGAGTGTTGTGTGACTTGCACAAGCTTCTGTAGGACAGATGCTGCGCATGCTCAGAAGTTCAGTCCATGAACGAGAAACGTCGGTGAGGATCGCGAGGCAGGTGAAAGGCGGGCGAATCTTGATCCATCCGAGTAATTATCGTAGCATATGTGCTTTTTTGTAATGTAATCTTTAAAGGTTATATATGTAAGTGTGTGATTAGATTTAGGATTTTATGGCCTTAGTGTACCAAAAGCGGACACATAGCTAGCAAACTTCCTTGCTTGCTGACTAGCTAGTTAGCTATATAGCCAACAAAAATAGCCTGACTGACTGACTGACTGATTGATTAATTAATTAATTTGAATCGTTACTAAAGCTGCTCTGCCCTGATGTCACATTATTTTAAGTTTTTCAAAAATACACATATATTTCTTAATAAAACTGTTTTATAGACAAACAGCCAACAAAACTCACAAGTAGCTCCTCCTTTGTTAAAATCTGTATTTACTGTATAATATAACCTGATTTTAATAAAGTACAGTCTCTAACGCTTAGCCAGATAGTTTAACCAATATTAGCAATGGTAATGACTGAGTGAATCCTGTTTAAACTCACCTCAACTGCAGTAATTTAACCCAACGTGTGTGTTTAAAGGGTGCAAAAAGGAATGTATCAGCAATTAAGAGCAGTTCTTAAATGCTGTGTTGATAATCAGAATGTAAGGTTTTTGGAGTTAAATGGATAACCAAATGTTCATTTGAACATTACAATGAATAAAATAATTTTCAAATTATTCTAATACAAGTTCAGGTATTGCTATATGTATTGCTGTTTGATAAAGTGCAGCATTGTGGTAAATGTGTTCAAAGTCTGACCACTTGTGGTCATTGGGATTGGTTCAGAAAATCATACCAGGAAATGACTTTAATATCCGTGAAAATTGTACATTTATGGAGAAGTTATCTTTATTTCAACGATGATCACACTTATGTACAAATGGGCTCCACTGTGCTAAAACAAGGCTATGTAAGTTCTGAGAGCAGCCCACCCCAATATTTACATAGCCTTGTTTCAACACAGTGGAGCCCGGATCAGACATAAGAGGAATATTGTTCTGCATATTACACCTCAATGGAGTGGAACAGTGATTTTGAAGTTGTAAATTTACTTCTTTAAAAATGATTAATAATCAAGAAAATCCTACAAAGTGCACCTTTTAAATAAAGTGCATTTACACTGTTTATGCTTGTCTGCCTTCACACACACACATGAACATTCTATTCTTAATTCATAGGATGTAATATAATATAGACCTTTGCAGCTGTAATAGCTTCAACTTTCACTTCATAAAACACGTCTCCTCCTATAAGGTCCTGTGGCTGAGTTGCTTCTGTTCCCAATCGGTTTCACTTATAATACCACTGACAGTTGACTGCATCCTTAGTAATGAAAAAATTTCACGACTGGACTTGTTGCACAGGTTGCAATCTTTCACTGTGCTGGAATTCACTGATCTCCTGAGAGTGACTCATTCTTTTACTAATGTTAGTAGAACAGTCTGCATGCCTAGGTGATTATAGGTTTTATACACCTGTAGTGGACATGTAGGTGATATACCTGAATTAAATGTGGATGGGTGAGTCATTACATTTTAGCAATATTGAATATTTTTGTCCTAATTAAATGTTAAGATTATTTTGTATTATTGTATATGTTAAGATCATTTTAGTTGCCTTTATTGTTGTCCGATTACTTAAACATCACTAGCCAATTTTTGGGTATAGCGCAATCGGAGGAGTACAATAGGTAATATATTAATGACCTTAATTAATTTGACCTTTATTTTGATTAAGGTCATTGTTGCTTATTGTAATATATGCAGATATGATGCAATCAGAAATCATGAAGTAACAATTTAGTAGCCTAAACTGTTTGCTTGTGCAGTGATCAGCAAAGGTGTTAACAGCTGTACAGTATAATAGAATACCTTGCACGTTTCTCTTGCGTTTTTGCTGCAGAATGATGCCATTGAAACAAGAAGAGCATGTGTACTGAAGGCACTAATTGTCTACCTGAATGAAGACCCTGAAAACCTCATTAGGGAGTATCTTGTAAGGATTTTTTTCTTCTGCTTTCCACAAAATTCACAGATTCACTAGTTTTATATTTTAGACTTTGTATTTACATGCAGTGTTTTTAGTAAAGTAGTTAATTATTGATTTTTATCCATATGCATATTTAACCCTCACATCCTTCCCTCAACAAAGACAGAAATATTTGTCACAACTGCATAGTGAAATTCCTTTTACTAACTTAATTAGCAGCAGTGCTAAAGCAGTTTCATTTCTCAAATTGATGATTGGAAAAAATTGATTGGAATTGGTTGTGTGTGTGTGGGACTATGTCATTTGGCTGAAGGTGTATTATTTCTGTCTTTCAGGATGTTGAGGACAAACAGGAGATGGAGCAGACAGTTCTGGGAGTCTTTGCTGTAAAGAAGGAGGGGGCAGAACCCACAGATGACCTGGAAGATGTCTGTATAGTCATCGAAGGAGTGGAAGTACTTCGCACCCTTGGTAACATTGCAAATGCAGTTGCCATTTTATTTGGCCTCATGTACTCCCTGGATTTGAGCTACCCAACCAATCTTAAGTACACATTTGAGGTTCTGCAGAAAGTTGTTATGGAACTGGATGACAAACAACTGTCAAGAAAGGCTCAAGTGTTAAAAAACAAACTGTTTGAAGGGAAAGTGTAGACTTTGAAAGTGAGTGCCACTTCAGAGTATTCCAAAGAGGACAACTTTGACCTGAGGTATTTAAAATCCAAAACAATTTGAATGTTAGTGTTCTGGTTTTGTTTGAAGTTCTAATGTTCGATGTTTTAACGTTTTAAAAATGTTCACAAAAGGGAGTAAGGAGGAATATTAAAAGCCAGAACAGGAAAACGCCATGCATCAAAGGGTATTAAGAAATTTTCTTAAAAGGAACCCTGCCTGGTAGCACTTATTTTTTAATATGTAGTTATTACTCTAAATCACTAAGCTATGGTGTGGGAAAAAAAAGACAATAAATTATTAGTTTGAGAAGTGCTTTTATTCTACTTATTTGACATACGGGTGCCGCCATTATTTTGCACCATATTAGGCTTACAAGTGATACCAGCTGGGGTTCACTTTAAATGTAGCTATTTTCTTAATTGTTTGATACAAGGTTTCCGTTACCCTTATATTAATGCTACAACATTTATCATCCTTGTTTCTATTCACATTGTCTATCTGAACAGCTCCACTGACCATACAGTAGCACTTTTTAGTCTTATAGTCCTTTCTCTCTGGCTTTGTGTGCACACTGGATTTGAGCAACCCAACTAAAATTAAGGTACACACTGCTCCACCATGATCCATTTGACACAATCACAATCATGCCAGTGTCACTGCAATGCTCAGAAAGACCCACCACGCAAATAGCTGCTCTATGGAGGATAAACGTTTAACTAATTTGAATATTCAGATATTGGAATATGAGTAAAAAAATTAAAGTTTCAATTTATAAAGAAAACCACTGTTTTTAAATGGTCAATATACTAACTAATTCACATGATTTAAGTAAGCACTGAGTAATAGAGGGGGGAAAGATTGAGGTCCATTTATAATTTAAAATAAATATATTATTCAATATAAATAATTTTTATAAATAACATATCGATAAGTAATTATTGTGACAGGCAAGAGGATAAAATAGGCATACTAAATGCAGTCTGTAATTATAAAACTAAACTGTGTCTAATAGGATCAGTGGAGCTAAAAAAGTGAGGGGAAAAGTAAACAGAAGTCACTGGTACCATGTTTTACGTGTATTGGTTTAAGCATGGTGTTTTGATAATGATCTGGCTAATGTGTTGCACTTATGGAATTGATAAGCAAAGGAAATTTTATTTTGTTTACTTGTTTATTTTATGCCTTATTATATTGGGTCAATGTAATAGAAGATGTGTTTTTTTCTGATTTTTTAAAAATTATTTTATCATAATTAGAAACTGCTGGCATTGAAAAGAGATGTTTTAATATAAAGTTCTTATTAAGTCAGATGTTTTTCAAGTCTCAAAAGTAAACAGGAAAGTTCAATTCAGGCAATTTTATATTCTCTATTGGAAGATGTGTTTTTTTTTTTTTTTTTTTTTTTTATGAAGAAATAAAATGATCTAATGCAGGGTTTCTTAACCAGGGTCAGGTTTTGACATACTTCTTGGGGTTCTCGAATGTAAAGCTAATTAAGCGTGTTTCTTTAGGCTAACTGTGTATCGCGTTGGATCCGGATTGCTATCCTGTTTTTCTTTTTACTATATCACAGACTTATTAATCTCAATCTTTTTCCGCTGTGATTTAATGTGTTTGTTTAAATGCAGTTCGGAAGGATGAAATTGTAACTCAGAAGCAGTTGTGTTTTATCTAATGTGTTTCTAATGAGTTGAAAGGGATTAAGAGTTCAGAAATGTAAGATGTTCAAAAGATTTGTAACAGTTCAGCTAAAGGTTGTGTGTAAGTAAAGGTAAATTGGGATCCCGCTTACTTTTTGTTGTGTGCACATTGCAAAACAGCCTTGTAAAAGGACAAAAAATACCAATTAAATGTTGCAAATGACCATAAAGGACTACTTTTTTTGCAATGTATGCAGTTGACCATGGTTTGTCTGTGTGATAAATAATTATTTCACAGAAACAAAGTGATTGTGATTTGAATTTACTATTGGAAAATGCTGACTGTCAGATTTTGCTATTCAGCTTAAAATAACTGCAGTTGTAACAGTTAGTTATGTACTGTTTTTGTAAACTAGTTAAATAGTTTTTAGAAAGACATATATTACTATTGAGAAAGACCTAACTATACTTTGTAGTTTCAACTTAACTGACTTAAATTTTGGTAAACCAGCAGTTATGTTACATTTACATAAATGACTTAGGTCAGTATAATGAAATACCTTTCTGTTGTCATTAATCAACACAGTTAATTAAAAAAGAAAGAGCATTTTGTTGAGTTTATGTTGGTCGATTTAGTTATCTATACACAAACCTGTTAATTTAATCCAAGCTAACTTTGACACCAATATATTGGTTGTAAATAATCTAGTCATGTTGTGTTTACATAATACAGCCATGTTGGTATTACAAAAAATAGTCACTTGAATCCTAAATAAATGATTTAATTTATCAAACACAACTCAGTTTAGTGGAAATTGTTGGCATAACTGGATTAAGTAAATCCAACGAATTATTTTTTTGAGTAAAAAAAAAATAAACTATAACGCCAATACCATTTCCGACACCCCGTTGCTGCACGTTACTTTAGCCGCTCAATGAATTTTTTTTAAACTTCTCTCATACAGACAAAGTCGCAAATGTGTGTGTGTGTGTGTGTGTGTGTGTGTGCGTGCGTGCGCGAGTCACAAGGGAGGGGAGAATGAGACCAGGGTTTCTCTAGAGGTCCGCAGGCTCATCCTCAGAGGGAGACAGTATTGTGTAGTGAGCACTTTAAATCAGGGATCTCAAACTTGCGGCCGGCAGAACGATATTTTGTGGGCTGCCACTTAAAATTTAATTGTAGTGTTAGTGCGGCGCGCACGCAAGAAAGACGCACCCTCTGCCCGTCCACCAGCACAGCGCATCCTATTCATTTATGCGAGAGAGCCGCTGCATGAGCGCAGCCCCGCCCTCCGACAAAACAGTTCAGCTGTGTGTGGTACGAGCCTCACACACTTGGAGCCATGGAGGAGAAGCTGAAAACGGATTTATAGAACTATAGATCACAGTGAGGTTGATAAAAAAAACCTTAAACTTACGATTGACTACACCTGTTGCTTGATTTAAATAAATAAAAACGTCACGGGGGAGAAGTAACTAGTACTTATAACTAATTACTTTTTCAAAGTAACGTGCCCAACACTGGTTGGGGTTGTGATGCTGACAGCATGGATGTATTTAAAAAAAAATAAAGGTTAAGGTAAATTAAACGTTAACACTATTTTTTTGTTAACAACTTAAAAGGTTGTTGTGGGGGTGGTGGTATTTGGTTGTGTGTTTGGAGGGGATTGTTTTAACTGAAACTGATCTCTATAAAATGTTTTACACAAAAGTGGCATTAAATTACATATTAAAGATTATTAAGTATTAATTAAACAACTAACTTTTCTACCTGAGTTAGTTTTCTTTACTATTAATTTAACCAAAACATAATGTGTGTCTTTTCAACCAAAATTAGATGTTGTAAATATGTCTTCAAGAATGAAAATGTAAAACATTAAAATAAAACGAAAATAAAAAAATTAAATAAAACAAATAAAGGTAATAATAAATAAACAAAAATAAATAAAATAAAATAAGAAAAAAGATAAACTAATAAAAAAGTCATTTAAAACAGTCACAGGCTTTCTGATGGTGATTAGAAACTAAAAGTTTAAAATGATTCAGTGATCCCAGCGAGGTGAGCTTCAGTGATTCCTGTAGTGAATTCCAGCTTGCTTGTGCACTGAAGCTAAAAGCAGATTTTCCCAGTTCAATAAAAACAATGGGTACCTGACGATCCAGCTACTGGAGCGAGTCTGATATGTATTGTTATTAATTGAGATCAGTGAAGAGATATAAGATGGCAAATGCCCAGAGAGTGATTTATAGGTAAAAATTAGCCAATAATATTCTCTTCGTGCAGCTAGTGAGGACCAACAAACTCTATCATATAGTGTACGGTGGTGAGTAGTGTAAGGGTCGCCAGTAATAAATCTCAGAGCAGAATGGTAGATTGAGTCTAATGGTTTGAGAGCACTGGCGGACGCTTTTTTATAAGTTACATCACCATAGTCCAGGACTGTGTTTCCTCCCCTGTAATTTTTCACCATGTGTGTCTAATTTGTAGCTCCGCACTCTAGCCCCAGGTGCTCCCATTTCCAGTGTTGTATATATAGTCCTCCCATGTCACTTTGTCCTCATCTGTCTTTGCACTAACCCATTTTGTTTTGTTTCTCAGCGTTTCTTTGTATTTCACAGCTCTAGTTCTTAGTTCCGTGTTTTTCTTAGTTTAGTGTTTATCTTCTTCTTTATTTCTTGTTTATTTCTGGTTCTCATGTTTATTGTCTTTGTTTAATTCTTGTTTGTCCTTTTGTTATTTCTAGTTTCTGGTTTATTTTCCTTGTTCTGTTTTGTTTACTTTATCTAGCCTTTTGTTATTAGTTTGTATCTTGTTTTCTTTCCTTTGTTTTCCTTGCTCAGTTTAGTTTATTTTAATCTGTTTTAGTTACTCGTTTGTTTCTTTGATTAGCCTCTTTGTTGTACGTTATCGTTACCCCTCGTTTGTTTTGGTGTGTTTCTTTAGTTATTTGTTTATTTGTTTTTGTTATTTATTTAATAAATAAATATATTTATTACCTGCGATTACGTCCACCTCCACGTCTTCCTGCCTGAGATTCATGACAGAGCCAGATGCAGAGACATTTATATTCACTAACTTGTTCAATGGTGGATTCTGTCAGAGTAGTAATAGTTCTGGAATTTTAAAATACTATTTGAAAATCTTGAAAACCAGCATGAATTTGGATTTAATCGCATTTAAAACCAACTTGAGATCATATAGAGCAGTCTGTAGAGTGTTAAAAGAAGTTTTCCTATTGCAGCATGTGCAGAATCTGCTGAGCATTATAGGATTGAATCATCTGCATAAAGGTGTAATTTGCAGTCTAAGGCAGAGGACTCCTTTTGTTATGGGTTGTAGGTCTGATTTATGGTTACCAATAGACACATTGCTTCCTGCCAGAAGGGTAATCCAGGGACCACAGAGTTGCATTATTGCTTAATCCAATCTTGTGTAAAGAACCTAATAGTAGATCATAATTAACAGTTTCAAAAGCTTTTGTAAGATCAATAAAAATGGCAGCACAGTACTTCTTCTTGTCTAGGGCCATGTATAGATCATTTAAAACCAGTTTGGTTGCAGAGATGGTACTGTGTCTTTCTCTAAATCCAGATTGATAGTTATACAGCATAAAGTTATCATAAAGAAAAGACTTGAGCTGGCTATTCACTAGGGATTCTAAAATTTTAGACAAACAAGACAGTTTTGAGATTGGTCTGTAATTATTTAGATCTGCTGCATCTCCTCCTTTATGCAGAGGAATAACATGAGCTGTTTTCCAGATACTGGGAATTCTGCAAGATAAAATAGAAAGATTAAAAATGTATGTAACATGTTCTAAAATAACTGGGGTTGCGAGACGCAGAAGGTAGGTGTCATGGATGAGAGGGATGGAGAGGATGGACGTTAATGCAGATACAACTTTAATATTATCAAACAGAAAACTACAGCAAATAAAACAGAAAGCAAACACGAGAAAACGCAAAACAGGAATACAAGACTGGAATAACTAAAATAACAAAGATGAGATTAAAGAATAAACAAAACTAAGAAAACAGTAACACTAGAATCAAAAACCAACCTGACATACACAACAAGATAGCACACAAAAGACTCCACAAGGAACACTGAAACAGAGGGGTTTAAATAGACAAGGAAAGTGAGGAACACCTGGGCCAGGATAATGAGGGGGCGGGGTTACAAACAAGACACAAGGTGAGAACACTGATGGCTAAGGCGGAGACAGGGACCAAAACACAACAGAAGCACATGGCTGGGAACATGACAGGAGCACAAGGGAACAAATGAGGGGAAAAACACAGGACAGACACAGGCTAATATATGACATTCCCCCCCTCAAAGGCGCCACTACCAGAGGCGCCGAGAGAGAGGGAACAGAAGAACATAAGACAAGGCTAGACAAGACCTGGGGACGAACACAGGGGCTGGAACAGAGTCAGGAAACTAGACAGGGGGTGCTAACTTGGACTGGAACGGAGACTGGACATTGGACAAGGACGCAGCTTGGACAGAGGGCTGGACATTGGGCAGGGATGCAGACAGGCAGGGGACATGAATAAAGACTGGACAGGGGACGAGAACAGAGACTGGACAGAGGGCTGGACATTAGACAGGAATGCAGACTGTACAGGGGGCTAAAACACAGACTGGACATT
The DNA here is from genome assembly GCF_023375975.1 of Astyanax mexicanus. Lineage (NCBI taxonomy): Eukaryota > Metazoa > Chordata > Actinopteri > Characiformes > Acestrorhamphidae > Astyanax > Astyanax mexicanus. The sequence continues at coordinate 27,483,620 of NC_064409.1, forward strand.
AGACAACAAAGGACATTGGACTGGACAAGGGATGGGTACAGGGAGTGAACAGGAGACACGAACGGGAGAGTAGACTGGACAGGACTGGACAGGGGAACAGGGACAAAAACATTGACAGGGACGGACACAAACACAGTGACAGGAACAGGAACTGAGACATTACTGGAAATGGGTACAGGGACACAGACAGGAACTGGAACTAAAATGGGAATGGACATGGGTACAAAAATGGGTAAAGACCCAGGAATGGCACAAGTCTGTGATACTGTCTGTGAGGCCAGTCTGGGCACAGTTCTGGGGGTGAATTCCGGAGGTCTTGGGGCTGGCCTAGGAATGTGTGAATGTGGGGTATATATGGGATGGACGTTAATGCAGATATAACTTAAATATTATCAAACAGAAAACTACAGCAAATAAAACAGAAAGCAAACACGAGAAAACGCAAAACAAGAATACAAGACTGAAATAACAAAAATAACAAAGATGAGATCAAAGAATAAACAAAACTAAGAAAACAGTAACACTAGAATCAAAAACCAACCTGACATACACAACAAGATAGCACACAAAAGACTCCACAAGGAACACTGAAACAGAGGGGTTTAAATAGACAAGGAGAGTGAGGAACACCTGGGCCAGGATAATGAGGGGGGCGGGGTTACAAACAAGACACAAGGTGAGAACACTGATGGCTAGGGCGGAGACAGGGACCAAAACACAACCGAAGCACATGGCTGGGAACATGACAGGAGCACAAGGGAACAAATGAGGGGAAAAACACAGGACAGACACAGGCTAATATATGACAGTAGGGGTCCAGACCGTCCTCACCTATTGTTTTCCGAGGATTAAGTAAGGAAAGGGCATTAGCCACTATGTATGGAGTGCAGGTCTGGAGGGTGAAGATATCGATTTTCTGGGAAGCAGTAGTAGTGATGATAGGCTGATTTACAGGCAGGTTTGAGTCAGTGTTTTTAACACAGCTTCAGTAAAGTGTACATTAAAAGCTTGCCACAGTTCTTGCTAGTCAGAGATCAAATTACTATTGACTAGAATTTTAGTTGGGATTAGTTGGGAGTTGGTTTTGAGAAAGTTTACTTCTTTCCACAAATCTTGTGGATTAGAGGGGCTAGCAATTTGGTTGAGGAAATAATCTGATTTGGATTTTCTAATTGCAGAGGTGCATCTGTTTCTCAATTGTCTAAATCCAAGCCATTTTTCACCTTCCCCTGTGCGTCTGGCAATTGACCAGGCTTTCTTTGTTTATTTACTCCGTTTGTTTATACCATTAGTACTTATTGTTTGTTTAGTTTATGTTCTCTAGTTTCTCTCGTTTGTTTTGGTTTACTTTATTATTCCGTGTTCTTTGTTATTTGTTTATCTTTGTTATTTATTTATATATATAAATTTCCCCTTTACCTGCACTTGCGTCCGTCTCCTCGTCTCCCTGCCTGGGTCATTCCTGACAGATAGACCGACCAACATGGACGTAGCGGGTACTCCGTGGACCGGATCCAGGATGGCCATTCGCCGTACTCCAGGCGGGATCCCGGCGCAGGAAACTTTGAGGCCTCATGGCTGCAGGCATCGGGGTAAGCGCTCTAAGGGATCCCGCCAGCCGGAAAAAGACCCCTTTTCCGGGGAGGATTTTCCTGGGGGGGGGGCGATGAGGGTTGGTGAGATGAGCCTCGGTGCCTCCGAGTATCCGAGGCTCACAGAGCGGGACCCGTGGGGTGCCAGCCCAGCAGCTCGGAGGAGGAAGACTTCCCTCCTTCACCAGCTCATCGGCCGCTGCCGCATATGTGTCCACCCTGGCTCCTGGAGGAAGCAGCAAACACTCCGGGGAGATCTGCAGCAGTGTCAGCCCTCCAGACGCCGTCTCCCATCCGTCCTCCTCCCAAGGCGCTCTCCTCACCGGCACCTAGAAAGCTAGCTAGTTTCCCCAGTGGCTAAGGCTCTAGCATCTCTGGCGCCTCTCAAGCTAGCTCCTCCTGCGGCCAAGACACTCTCCTCTTCAGTGGCTAAACCACGCTCGGTGACTTCCGTGGCGGCTGTGAAACCTCAGAACTGTAACAAAAAACATAGGTGGGTGCCCAGGACTGGCAAAAGTCCGTGGGGAAGTCCAAAGAGCCAGCCTGGGCACCCACCTATGTTTTTTGTACCCCTGTCTCTTCCTGTCCTGGTCCCTGTGTCTGTATTTGTTCCAGTTCCCGTTCCTGGTGGTTTCTCCGTGCCTGTCCCTGTCACTGTGTTCGTGTCTGTCCACGTTGATGTCCTCGTCCCTGTTCCAATGTCCGGTCCCGTCCAGTCTCCGTCCCCTGTCCAGTCTAGTGTCCAGTCTTTGGTCCCGTCACCTGTCCAACCCTTCGTCCAGTTCCCATCCAGCCTCCGTCCCCTGTCCAGTTCCCTGTTCAGTCTCTAAGCCCTGTCCAGTCTCCCTTCAAGTCTCTGTTCCCCGTCCAGTCTCCATGTCAGTCCCCGGTCTCATCTCTTGTTTTTTCCGGCCTCTCCCCGCCGTCAGCCCCCGGGGTTCGATTTTACGTGCCTCAGGAGCTGCACGTTTAGGGGGAGACTTCTGTCACGTCCTGGCCTTGTCTCATGTCTCTGTGTGCTTTCCCCACGTGACCTGTGCTCCTCTGTGTCTCCTGTCTCAGTAGTTTTCCACCACGTGTCTCATTTGTAGCACCACCCCTTCCCCAGGTGTTTCCACTTTTAGTGTGTTTCCTGTTTGGTTAAATAGATCCCCTGTGCCACTTGTCCCTCGTCGGTCTTTGCACTAACCCCTGTTGTTTGTCTCTCCATGTCTCTTTGAATTTATTTCTTGTTTCCTATAGTTCCCTGTTTATTTTTATATATATATATCCCTGTCCCTCGTGTGTTTCTTTGTTTATTTACTCCCTGTTTGTTTATATCATTAGTACTTCTTGTTTGTTTAGTTTATGTTCTCTAGTTTCTCTTGTTTGTTTTGGTTTACTTTATTATTCCGTATTATTTGTTATTTGTTTATCTTTGTTATTTATTTATATATATATTTATTAAATTTCCCCTTTACCTGCACTTGTGTCCATCTCCTCGTCTCCCTGCCTGGGTCATTCCTGACACCAATATTTAGTAACTTTAACTGCACTGAGTTTCACACTGCATTCCAAATTATTATGCAAGATGGATTTAAGAGTCATAAAGATCTTTTTTTTTTTCTTAATTAAACTCATGGATGGTAATGTATCTCAGGACTCTTTGGATGAAATCAATGAAATCAATCTCAGACACCTGTGATGGTTAGTTTGCCAGCTGAGCCCAATTAAAGGAAACTACTTAAATAGGATGTTCCACATTATTAAGCAGGCCACAGGTTTCGAAAATGGGAAAGAAAAAGGATCTCTCTGCTGTTGAAAACATCAAAAAATGCAATGCCTTGGACAAGGCAAAATGAGAGGTTTCTGCCAGGCATGTTCATCAGTTTAAGAGAGCAGCTGCTAAAATGCCATTACAAACCGGCAAACAGGTATTTGAAGCTGCTGGTGCCTCTGGAGTTCCACAAACCTCAAGGTGTAGGATCCTTCAAAGTCTTGCTGTGGTTCTTAAACCTACTATTTGGCCACCCATAATCAGAACTCACATGCAGAAACGGTTGCAGTGGGCCCAGGCATACATGAATACCAAACACCTCAAAACTCCGCAGTGACAGGTAGGTCTGAATGACTACCGGCCAGTAGCCCTCATTCAGATAGTCACAAAGTGCTTTGAAAGACTGCTTCAGACCCACATCAAAGCCACCATCAACGTCACTGTGGATCCGCACCAGTACGCATACAGGAAGACACTGATAACGAAACTCTCCTCACTTGGACTGAGCCCTTCACTGTGCGACTGGGTCCTAGACTTCCTGACCAACAGGGTGCAGTTTGTGAGGATTCACAACATCTCCTCCCCACCATAATCCTCAGCACTGGCTTCCTTCAGGGCTGTGTGTTGAGCCCCCTCCTGTTCACACCTCTCACATATGGCTGCTCACCTCTCCATCCAGGCTGTCTTATTGTGAAGTTTGCAGACGACACAGCAGTGGTTGGAAGCATCACGAACAGAGATTAGTCCAGGTACAGGAGCGCAGTCCTCTCCTCCTTCTACAGATGTGTGGTGGAGAGCGTTGTGTGCTTCAGCATCAACGTGTGGCATAGAAGCTGCTCTGCTACAGACAGAAAGGCTCTGCAGAGGGTGGTGAAGGCTGCACAGAGCATTGTTGAAGTCAGCCTTCCCAGCACCATGGACATTTACACCTCCAGATGCAGGAAAAGGGCCACCTGCATCAGGAAGGATCCCACCCACCAAACACATGCACTTTTTGTCCTGCTCCCCTCAGGCCGGAACATTAAGTGCAAAGCAACCAGACAGAGAAACAACTTCATTCCAGAAGCTGTAAGGTCCTTAAAATCCACCTAAACAACACACTGCACTGACACACAAGGACAAATTACTGTTTACAAACACTGTCACCTTAACACTTTATCTTGTACTGCTCTGAATTCACATTATCATGCTGCCATAGCAAACTTGCCCTCTGGTTTTCATGTTGCTGCTACCTGTCTACTCTGTCTATTTATTTGTTATTTTTTTGTGTATTTATCTCTATCTATTTTGTTATATTCTATTTTTATTGTATTCTTTTATTTTGTCATCTTATTTTATCTATATATCTATTTTAACAACAGCTCTTGGGTGTAAACTGGATTGTGAGATCACAATTTTGTTCCACCTTATGTACCACATGTGATGCGAATGACAATAAAATCTCCTTGAATCCTTGAAAACACCATCTCAGTTCAGCTCATGGCCAAATGTAATGTGATTTTTGCTAATAAGGACAATAAAGTCTGGCTGCTATGACGGAGTATTAGGGCCACTCTTAAAAAAAAAAGTTTACCTCGACAAAAAAGTTTTAATATTATGAGAATAAAGTTGTAATATTACAAGTTGTAGTATAAGGAGATTAAAGTCATACTATTCATATATTAAAGCCAGGCCCTTCTTGCTGATTTCCCTGACTGCAGTGCTGAGTCGGGACCTCCTGTCCATTGCTTCAGGCCTCTGGCAGGCCGGTTTCTGGGAGGGCCATCCCGGTGTGGTGTCTCGGCTGGCGCCTCAGAAACAGGCTGCTTCTGTCGGATTCACCAGATGACCAATCCTGCTTTATGCTGGATAGAGGACTGCCTACATAATTAACATTGAAATGCAGTCGAATCCTGTTCATGTAGCTCTGCCATCTGCCGCCGGCACCCGGAGGTAGCAAAATTGGCCTTGCTCCCTCCAGGTGGGTAGATGGTGCTCTCTCCCCATCACGCTCAGGTGGCGCCAGGCGGCACAAGCGTAAACATCTTATGGCTGTTTCTCAATTCAGGAGCTGCATCCTACAGCCTAACCATGCTTCGAAGGACACACCTTCGTAGACCGCGTCCTTCGAAGCATGGTTAGGCTGTGATGGCAGTACTGAAATGGGACAGTCTACCATTCGGAGTATTACCTGTTTCCTGTTTGAGATTCTACCCGCCACAACCAAAGTCAGAGCTGAGAAATGAGCCAGAGATTTAGATCCTCGTTTTGCTTCAGACCACAAAATACCAAATTAATTATGTCCAGGTTAATTAACTGTGCAGCTACTTAAATATTTTAAATGTGAACGGGTGGAACTGAACAAAAAGAAATAAAAGGGCGTTTGAAATGAAGTTGTACAAAAGAGAATAAATTAGAATAAAGAATTATGTTATATTATTTATTATATATATATTATATAGTATTATGTATTTTATATATATAAATACTATATATATAAACTAAACAATACTGAATAATACATTAATACACACACACACAACATATATTATTTAGTTTCGGTAAATAAATATATAAGTATTTATATATTTATAAACTATTAACATATAACAACATAAACATGATACTACATATATAAACTAAATAATACTTAAATAATAAATATAATATATATATATAAACTAAACTCCTCTGCTGACTCCGCCCTTTTCGTGCTGAAATAAGCCGGCACGCAATGAATCTTGGGATACTGTAGGCTGTGAAGCATACACCCGGTGCATCCTTCGTTTCCGAGGAAAAGTAGGCTGCATTCCTCGGCCGCTTTCGAAGGAGTCTTCGAAACGGGACAGTCTAGTCGCACCGCGGTGATGTAATCAGTCTTCAAATGAGTCCTTCGAAGGATGCAGCCCCTGAATTGAGACAGAATATATGTCTATGATGTCTATGGGCTTAAGGCGCCTGTGAGCTTAGGTATCGGAACCGAATTGTTGTGCTTTCCTCCGAGCGCTAGCCACTCTAGCAATGATGCATCAGCAGCAGCTCGAAAAAAGGGGTGGCTGACTTCACATGTCGGAGGAGCCATGTGCTCGTTCGCACCCTCCTAGGGTGGCAGGCGCCACTGGTGATGAGAACGCACAGCCAAAAAAAAAAAGAAAAAATTAAATGCAGAAATACAAAAACAAATAAATAAAGTAATATAGTAATATGAAAATAAATATATGAATGAATAAATAAATGTAAAAAAACACAAATAAATAAATAAACAGCCACAAATAAAGGTTCATGAATGAAAATATGTAAATAAATTCCTGATATAATTTTAAGTGTGTACTTTTTTAGGACAAACTTTATTTATTTATTTATCTATACAATTATTAATGCATGCTTATTTATTTATATAATTATATGTGTATTTATTTATTTAAACTTATGTAATTTTTCGCCCACTATGGTGCTATGTTCATTTGTTCATTAGTAACCCATCATTAGTAAAAGTCACAAATAGTCTGGTGTCTAAATTTCAGAAGATATTTACCATGTGTAAATTTCTAAAATGTGGTTTAACTTATTTCAATGTATGCTAGCTGTTTTTTTTTTTTGTTTGTTTGTTTTTTTTGCATAAATTAATGTACAAGCTGAGTAAACAGATTCGAGAAATTTAAGCTAAATATGATCTGTAAAATGCCATAAGGCGACCGAGTAAAACGGTTTTAAAAAGTCTGTTTCGAGAGTCTTTTATTTTGACAGAATGTCCTTCACATCCGTGGAAAGTTATTGCGCGAGTTTACAGAGCAGTGGACATGTAGCAGGTAGCGTTTAGTTAAAAAAAAAAAAGTTAGCGTCTCTATGGCTCTGCGTTTAGTGAGCAACAATAAGCAACGAATTATTACCGAAGTGTCTAGTTTTTTGTGCTTTTCCCGAGTTTCCATTTCAAAATAAAAGCAATAAGGCATTTGAATATATTAAACAAATAAATAGAGGTATGATTGTTATCTTTTTTACAACTATGACAGCACTGACATGGTTCTTACAAACCGATCTATTATTATTATTATTATTATTATTATTACGATTAGTAGTAGTAGTATTGTTACATTTTTATTATTGTAATATTCACATTTTAAACATAATGATCAATATGAACAAATATATTTATATATTTTTTAATGTATTAATTGTAATAAAGCGTAATTGTACATATATTAGTCACTCATGCCATATACATGGTTATATCTCATTAAATTATATTAATACAAGATGGGCATAGTTTTATCAGTATGCTGTCTAAACTATACATTGTGTCAACATAAACCATAGTGAAATTAATTCATCAGACCCTCCTCTGTCAGAAAACGGTTTAGTTTACTATCAAGAAAGCATAACTGTAGATGTAGGAGTCACTCATACTATAGGCGATACATCCCATTAAATTATATTAATACAGGATGGGCATAGATTTAGCAAGATAGATTTTAATTATATATTTATTTAGGTATCCAAAGCACTCTCATTTTTAGAGGTTCATATATTTGAGATTATCATTGTTAATATACAATGGCATTAAAAAAAATGCCCCCTTACAGATTTCTTTTATTTTTCATTTTTGTCATACTTACATTTTTCAGATTATCAAACACACTTTAATATCAGACAAATATTACCTGAGTAAATATAAAAATTACTTTTTACATGATGATTTCATAATAAAATGAATAAAAAAAAAACTATCCAAACTAGTCTGCCCCTATGTGAAAAAGTGTTTGCCCCCTATAAATTAACTGTGATTAATCACACTTTTTGGAAAGATGAGTTTAGTTTAAATACTAACCACAACCAGGCCTAAAAACTGATTCCAGACCTGTAGAATCAAGAAATCACTTAAATATGATCTGTCTGACAACAAGAATTTCAAGGCAAAAACACTTCTGAACAAAAACAACACAACAACCCGTCTCACATTTACCATCATCTTGACCAACATCTTGATCTCCAGAACTTTGGTTAAATATTCTTTGTGCTGATGTGCCAAAAGTGGAACTTTTTTCATCTGTTGTAAAACTATCACATAATTTTAGAAAAATAACATCATACGGAACATAAAACATGGTGCTGATAGTGTGATGGTCTGGGGCTGCTTTGCTGCTTCAGGGTTTGGATAACATGCTGTAAAAGATGGAACTAGGAATTCTGCTGTTTACCAGACAACCCTGAAGGAGAATGTCCAGCCATCTGTTCATGGCCTTAAGCTCAGATGTCTCACCTCTGAATGGCTTAAAAAAAATAAAATGAAGGTTTTGGAGTGGTCTAGTTAAAGTCTGATTGAGATGCTGTGAATGGTTTTAAACAGGAGGTTCATGCTGGAAAATTCTCCACTATGGCTGAATCAAAACAATTCTGTAAAGTAGAGTGAAACTGATTATCATTTAAAATTGCTTTTCATATTTATTCAGGTTATGTTGGTCTGATATTAAAGTTTGTTGGACATTCAGAAAAAAATCAGTATCACAAAAAAGCAAAAACAAAAGAAGTATGTAGGGTGGCAAATACTTTTTCACACCGCTGTATTTGATACACAAATAAGCAAAAAAAAAAAAAAAAAAAAACCTCAATGAAGTCGTTATTGGGATAAATTAAGTTTAATATACATATGATTGTTGTTAAACAAAGAGCAAACAATATCATAATCAAGCAATTTGTAACATATTCAGACATTTGTTACAAATATCTAGATATTTTGTACATATAATTATCATCAAATCCATATAACAAAATTAGCACTTAAAAATCAAATATGAAAAGAAAAATTTCTAATACCAAGAAGTAGAAAAAGAAGAACAATCTCAATAGGATAACGATGCAACTTTGTGAAACTAATGATTTATGAATTTGCTGTACAATATTTTGATGGAGAAGTTCATGTAATAGATGATCTCTCACACAATTATGCTTTTTTGATAGTAAACTCCATGTTTTCTGACAGAGGAGGGTCTGACGAATTAATTTCACTATGGGTTTATGTTGACGCAATGCATAGTTTAGCCAGCAGACTGATATAACTGTGTGCATCCTGTAGTAATATAATTTAATGGGATGTATCGCCTATAGTATGAGTGACTCCTAAATCTATAGTTAAGTTTTTTTGATGGTAATCTCCATGTTTTCTGACAGAGGAGGGTCTAATGAATTATTTTCACTGTGGGTTTATGTTGGTGCAATGTATAGTTTAGACAGCAGATTGATAAAACTATACCCACCCTGTATTAATATCACTTAATAGGATAAAATAATGTTTCTTTGAGTTTTCAAATATTATTTTAATAGTGTAGCCTAAGGATATTAAAATTGCATTTTGTCTAATATTAACTAAATATGTATTAACCGCTTGGGTCTTTTATTTTAAAACGCGCACTTCCGCTTTCCGTCGGTTTTGTCCCTCTAATGTTGCTGTCTTCACACTACTGTAGCAGGTGATGTACACGGATATGCTGTTTGTGATACGGAAACTTTTCATGTGTTCGGTTAACCGATTCCGTAAACCAAACCAAACGTAATGGACATGTAAGTCCGTGTTTCATCAAATCCAATCTCCACGTTCTTATCGTGCTGTTTTAGCCGTGCATGCTAGTGAGCTATCCTAGTTAGCCAGCTGTTTTTGTAGCTGATATGATACTCCTGTTGAATAGGAAGCGTAGGTTGGTGTTGCTTAGGTTAGATGTAGGTTAGCTGGGTTAGGTTAGATAGTGATGTAGGTTAGCTGGGTTAGGTTAGATAGTGATGTAGGTTAGCTGGGTTAGGTTAGATAGTGATGTAGGTTAGCTGGGTTAGGTTAGATAGTGATGTAGGTTAGTTGGGTTAGGTTAGATAGTGAAGTAGGTTAGCTGGGTTAGGTTAGATAGTGATGTAGGTTAGCTGGGTTAGGTTAGATAGTGATGTAGGTTACCTGGGTTAGGTTAGATAGTGATGTAGGTTAGATGGGTTAGGTTAGATAGTGATGTAGGTTAGTTGGGTTAAGTTAGATAGTGATGTAGGTTAGCTGGGTTAAGTTAGATAGTGCTGTAGGTTAGCTGGGTTAGGTTAGATAGTGATGTAGGTTAGCTGGGTTAGGTTTGATAGTGATGTAGGTTAGTTGGGTTAAGTTAGATAGTGATGTAGGTTAGCTGGGTTAAGTTAGATAGTGCTGTAGGTTAGCTGGGTTAGGTTAGATAGTGATGTAGGTTAGCTGGGTTAGGTTTGATAGTGATGTAGGTTAGTTGGGTTAGGTTAGATAGTGATGTAGGTTAGCTGGGTTAGGTTAGATAGTGAAGTAGGTTAGATGGGTTAGGTTAGATAGTGATGTAGGTTAGCTGGGTTAGGTTAGATAGTGATGTAGGTTAGCTGGGTTAGGTTAGATAGTGATGTAGCTTAGCTGGGTTAAGTTAGATAGTGATTTAGGTTAGCTGGGTTAGGTTAGATAGTGATGTAGGTTAGCTGGGTTAGGTTAGATAGTGATGTAGGTTAGCTGGATTAGGTTAGATAGTGATGTAGGTTAGCTGGGTTAGGTTAGATAGTGATGTAGGTTAGTTGGGTTAGGTTAGATAGTGATGTAGGTTAGATGGGTTAGGTTAGATTGTGATGTAGGTTAGCTGGGTTAGGTTAGATAGTGATGTAGGTTAGCTGGGTTAGGTTAGATAGTGATGTAGGTTAGCTGAGTTAGGTTAGATAGTGATGTAGGTTAGCTGGGTTAGGTTAGATAGTGATGTAGGTTAGCTGGGTTAGGTTAGATAGTGATGTAGGTTAGTTGGGTTAGGTTAGATAGTGATGTAGGTTAGCTGGGTTAGGTTAGATAGTGATGTAGGTTAGTTGGGTTAGGTTAGATAGTGATGTAGGTTAGTTGGGTTAGGTTAGATAGTGATGTAGGTTAGTTGGGTTAGGTTAGATAGTGATGTAGGTTAGTTGGGTTAGGTTAGATAGTGATGTAGGTTAGTTGGGTTAGGTTAGATAGTGATGTAGGTTAGTTGGGTTAGGTTAGATAGTGATGTAGGTTAGTTGGGTTAGGTTAGATAGTGATGTAGGTTAGCTGGGTTAGGTTAGATAGTGATGTAGGTTAGCTGGATTAGGTTAGATAGTGATGTAGGTTAGTTGGGTTAGGTTAGATAGTGATGTAGGTTAGCTGGGTTAGGTTAGATAGTGATGTAGGTTAGCTGGATTAGGTTAGATAGTGATGTAGGTTAGCTGGGTTAGGTTAGATAGTGATGTAGGTTAGTTGGGTTAGGTTAGATAGTGATGTAGGTTAGATGGGTTAGGTTAGATTGTGATGTAGGTTAGCTGGGTTAGGTTAGATAGTGATGTAGGTTAGCTGGGTTAGGTTAGATAGTGATGTAGGTTAGCTGGATTAGGCTAGATAGTGATTTAGGTTAGCTGGGTTATGTTAGATAGTGATGTAGGTTAGCTGGATTGGGTTAGATGGTGATGTAGGTTAGTTGGGTTAGGTTGGATAGTGATGTAGGTTAGCTGGGTTAAGTTAGATAGTGATGTAGGTTAGCTGGGTTAAGTTAGATAGTGATGTAGGTTAGCTGGGTTAGGTTAGATAGTGATGTAGGTTAGCTGGGTTAGGTTAGATAGTGATGTAGGTTAGCTGGGTTAGGATAGATAGTGATGTAGGTTAGCTGGATTGGGTTAGATAGTGATGTAGGTTAGCTGGGTTAGGTTAGATAGTGATGTAGGTTAGCTGGGTTAGGATAGATAGTGATGTAGCTTAGCTGGGTTAGGTTAGATAGTGATGTAGGTTAGCTGGGTTAGGTTAGATAGTGATGTAGGTTAGCTGGATTGGGTTAGATAGTGATGTAGGTTAGCTGGATTGGGTTAGATAGTGATGTAGGTTAGCTGGGTTAGGTTAGATAGTGATGTAGGTTAGCTGGATTGGGTTAGATAGTGATGTAGGTTACACGGGTTAGGTTAGATAGTGATGTAGGTTAGCTGGTTAAGGTTAGATAGTGATGTAGGTTAGATGGGTTAGGTTAGATAGTGATGTAGGTTAGCTGGGTTAGGTAGTGATGTAGGTGAGTTGGGTTAGGTTAGATAGTGATGTAGGTTAGCTTGGTTAGTTTAGATAGTGATGTAGGTTAGCTGGGTTAGGTTAGACAGTAATGTAGGTTAGCTGGATTGGGTTAGATTGTGATGTAGGTTAGCTGGGTTAGGTTAGATAGTGATGTAGGTTAGCTGGGTTAGGTTAGATAGTGATGTAGGTTAGCTGGGTTAGGTTAGATAGTGATGTAGGTTAGCTGGTTAAGGTTAGATAGTGATGTAGGTTAGCTGGGTTAGGTTAGGTAGTGATGTAGGTTAGCTGGGTTAGGTTTGATAGTGATGTAGGTTAGTTGGGTTAGGTTAGATAGTGATGTAGGTTAGCTGGGTTAAGTTAGATAGTGATGTAGGTTAGCTTGGTTAGGTTAGATAGTGATGTAGGTTAGCTGGGTTAGGTTTGATAGTATTGTAGGTTAGTTGGGTTAGGTTAGATAGTGATGTAGGTTAGCTGGGTTAGGTTAGATAGTGATGTAGGTTAGCTGGGTTAGGTTTGATAGTGATGTAGGTTAGTTGGGTTAGGTTAGATGGTGATGTAGGTTAGCTGGATTGGGTTAGATGGTGATGTAGGTTAGTTGGGTTAGGTTGGATAGTGATGTAGGTTAGCTGGGTTAAGTTAGATAGTGATGTAGGTTAGCTGGGTTAAGTTAGATAGTGATGTAGGTTAGCTGGGTTAGGTTAGATAGTGATGTAGGTTAGCTGGGTTAGGATAGATAGTGATGTAGCTTAGCTGGGTTAGGTTAGATAGTGATGTAGGTTAGCTGGGTTAGGTTAGATAGTGATGTAGGTTAGCTGGATTGGGTTAGATAGTGATGTAGGTTAGCTGGATTGGGTTAGATAGTGATGTAGGTTAGCTGGGTTAGGTTAGATAGTGATGTAGGTTAGCTGGGTTAGGTTAGATAGTAATGTAGGTTAGCTGGATTGGGTTAGATAGTGATGTAGGTTACACGGGTTAGGTTAGATAGTGATGTAGGTTAGCTGGTTAAGGTTAGATAGTGATGTAGGTTAGATGGGTAACGGTGAATTTACACTGCTCCGACGCGACAACGCACAGCGACGGATCCCATTCATTTTCAACGGGAAGCGCCGCCTCCGTCAGACGCAGTCGCGCGGTGCATCATGGGTCCGACGCGTCGAGAGCGGGGGATGCGATGCGATGAAAAGTTGAGCCGAGCTGAACTTTATGCAAATGAGTCCGTCCAACGCAATGCGTCTATCCAATCAGAGAGCAGGTGTTGGCCTGTAACGCGTCCTCAGCGCAGCGCATGAAAACATTTTAGTTCCGCTTTCAAGCGTCCAGAGAAGCCTGGAAGAGAAGTTTCAGGCTTCCCTGTTCTTTATAAAATCCCTGCTGATTCACAGGGACTCTGTCAGCGAGGAGAAAGGCTGCTGTGATTGTTGGAGTCTCTGGTGGGTTTTTAAAATATTAATATGTAATTTAATTGGAAAAGTTTGCTTTTTTCAGCTTATATACTGCTCACTAGACAGTGTAATGAAGCTCATTCAAACATTTATATCTATAAAGACACATTTATATTTATTAAGTATTGGAAATAATAATATCTTATATAAAAAGCATTTCCCATTTATTAAAACGATTTAATTGGACGACGCAGGGAAAGCCTTTGTCACGCCCACATGCGACCGGTTGGAGGGGGGTAGTGCGACCATGTGCGTTTTCGCGTCGGAGCAGTGTAAATTCACCGTTAGGTTAGATAGTGATGTAGGTTAGCTGGGTTAGGTTAGATAGTGATGTAGGTTAGTTGGGTTAGGATAGATAGTGATGTAGCTTAGCTGGGTTAGGTTTGATAGTGATGTAGGTTAGCTGAGTTAGGTTAGATAGTGATGTAGGTTAGCTGGATTGGGTTAGATAGTGATGTAGGTTAGCTGGATTGGGTTAGATAGTGATGTAGGTTAGCTGGGTTAGGTTAGATAGTGATGTAGGTTAGCTGGGTTAGGTTAGATAGTGATGTAGGTTAGCTGGGTTAGGTTAGATAGTAATGTAGGTTAGCTGGATTGGGTTAGATAGTGCTGTAGGTTAGCTGGGTTAGGTTAGATAGTGATGTAGGTTAGCTGGGTTAGGTTAGATAGTGATGTAGGTTTGCTGGGTTAGGTTAGATAGTGATGTAGGTTAGCTGGGTTAGGTTAGATAGTGATGTAGGTTAGCTGGGTTAGGTAGTGATGTAGGTGAGTTGGGTTAGGTTAGATAGTGATGTAGGTTAGCTGGGTTAGGTTAGATAGTGATGTAGGTTAGCTGGGTTAGGTTAGACAGTAATGTAGGTTAGCTGGATTGGGTTAGATTGTGATGTAGGTTAGCTGGGTTAGGTTAGATAGTGATGTAGGTTAGCTGGGTTACGTTAGATAGTGATGTAGGTTAGCTGGGTTAGGTTAGATAGTGATGTAGGTTAGCTGGGTTAGGTTAGATAGTGATGTAGGTTAGCTGGGTTAGGTTAGATAGTGATGTAGGTTAGCTGGGTTAGGTTAGATAGTGATGTAGGTTAGCTGGTTAAGGTTAGATAGTGATGTAGGTTAGCTGGGTTAGGTTAGGTAGTGATGTAGGTTAGCTGGGTTAGGTTTGATAGTGATGTAGGTTAGTTGGGTTAGGTTAGATAGTGATGTAGGTTAGCTGGGTTAAGTTAGATGGTGATGTAGGTTAGCTGGGTTTGGTTAGATAGAGATGTAGGTTTGCTGGGTTAGGTTAGATAGTGATGTAGGTTAGCTGGGTTAGGTTAGATAGTGATGTAGGTTAGCTGGGTTAGGTAGTGATGTAGGTGAGTTGGGTTAGGTTAGATAGTGATGTAGGTTAGCTGGGTTAGGTTAGATAGTGATGTAGGTTAGCTGGGTTAGGTTAGACAGTAATGTAGGTTAGCTGGATTGGGTTAGATAGTGATGTAGGTTACCTGGGTTAGGTTAGATAGTGATGTAGGTTAGCTGGTTAAGGTTAGATAGTGATGTAGGTTAGCTGGGTTAGGTTAGGTAGTGATGTAGGTTAGCTGGGTTAGGTAGTGATGTAGGTTAGTTGGGTTAGGTTAGATAGTGATGTAGGTTAGCTGGGTTAGGTTAGATAGTGATGTAGGTTAGCTGGGTTAGGTTAGATAGTGATGTAGGTTAGCTGGGTTGGGTTAGATAGTGATGTAGGTTAATTGGGTTAGGTTAGATAGTGATGTAGGTTAGCTGGGTTAGGTTTGATAGTGATGGAGGTTAGTTGGGTTAGGTTAGATAGTGATGTAGGTTAGCTGGGTTAAGTTAGATAGTGATGTAGGTTAGCTGGGTTTGGTTAGATAGTGATGTAGGTTAGCTGGGTTAAGGTTAGATAGTGATGTAGGTTAGCTGGGTTAGGTTTGATAGTGATGTAGGTTAGTTGGGTTAGGTTAGATAGTGATGTAGGTTAGCTGGGTTAGGTTAGATAGTGATGTAGGTTAGCTGGGTTAGGTTAGATAGTGATGTAGGTTAGCTGGGGTTAAGTTAGATAGTGATGTAGGTTAGCTGGGTTAGGTTAGATAGTGATGTAGGTTAGCTGGGTTAGGTTAGATAGTGATGTAGGTTAGTTGGGTTTGGTTAGATAGTGATGTAGGTTAGTTGGGTTAGGTTAGATAGTGATGTAGGTTAGTTGGGTTAGGTTAGATAGTGATGTAGGTTAGCTGGGTTAGGTTAGATAGTGATGTAGGTTAGCTGGATTAGGTTAGATAGTGATGTAGGTTAGTTGGGTTAGGTTAGATAGTGATGTAGGTTAGCTGGATTAGGTTAGATAGTGATGTAGGTTAGCTGGGTTAGGTTAAATAGTGATGTAGGTTAGTTGGGTTAGGTTAGATAGTGATGTAGGTTAGATGGGTTAGGTTAGATTGTGATGTAGGTTAGCTGGGTTAGGTTAGATAGTGATGTAGGTTAGCTGGGTTAGGTTAGATAGTGATGTAGGTTAGCTGGATTAGGCTAGATAGTGATTTAGGTTAGCTGGGTTATGTTAGATAGTGATGTAGGTTAGTTGGGTTAGGTTAGATAGTGATGTAGGTTAGATGGGTTAGGTTAGATTGTGATGTAGGTTAGCTGGGTTAGGTTAGATAGTGATGTAGGTTAGCTGGGTTAGGTTAGATAGTGATGTAGGTTAGCTGAGTTAGGTTAGATAGTGATGTAGGTTAGCTGGGTTAGGTTTGATAGTGATGTAGGTTAGTTGGGTTAGGTTAGATAGTGATGTAGGTTAGCTGGGTTAGGTTAGATAGTGATGTAGGTTAGCTGGGTTAGGTTAGATAGTGATGTAGGTTAGTTGGGTTAGGTTAGATAGTGATGTAGGTTAGCTGGGTTAGGTTAGATAGTGATGTAGGTTAGCTGGGTTAGGTTAGATAGTGATGTAGGTTAGCTGGGTTAGGTTAGATAGTGATGTAGGTTTGCTTGGTTAGGTTAGATAGTGATGTAGGTTAGCTGGGTTAGGTTTGATAGTATTGTAGGTTAGTTGGGTTAGGTTAGATAGTGATGTAGGTTAGCTGGGTTAGGTTAGATAGTGATGTAGGTTAGCTGGGTTAGGTTTGATAGTGATGTAGGTTAGTTGGGTTAGGTTAGATGGTGATGTAGGTTAGCTGGATTGGGTTAGATGGTGATGTAGGTTAGTTGGGTTAGGTTGGATAGTGATGTAGGTTAGCTGGGTTAAGTTAGATAGTGATGTAGGTTAGCTGGGTTAAGTTAGATAGTGATGTAGGTTAGCTGGGTTAGGTTAGATAGTGATGTAGGTTAGCTGGGTTAGGATAGATAGTGATGTAGCTTAGCTGGGTTAGGTTAGATAGTGATGTAGGTTAGCAGGGTTAGGTTAGATAGTGATGTAGGTTAGCTGGATTGGGTTAGATAGTGATGTAGGTTAGCTGGATTGGGTTAGATAGTGATGTAGGTTAGCTGGGTTAGGTTAGATAGTGATGTAGGTTAGCTGGGTTAGGTTAGATAGTAATGTAGGTTAGCTGGATTGGGTTAGATAGTGATGTAGGTTACACGGGTTAGGTTAGATAGTGATGTAGGTTAGCTGGTTAAGGTTAGATAGTGATGTAGGTTAGATGGGTTAGGTTAGATAGTGATGTAGGTTAGCTGGGTTCGGTTAGATAGTGATGTAGGTTAGTTGGGTTAGGATAGATAGTGATGTAGCTTAGCTGGGTTAGGTTAGATAGTGATGTAGGTTAGCTGAGTTAGGTTAGATAGTGATGTAGGTTAGCTGGATTGGGTTAGATAGTGATGTAGGTTAGCTGGATTGGGTTAGATAGTGATGTAGGTTAGCTGGGTTAGGTTAGATAGTGATGTAGGTTAGCTGGGTTAGGTTAGATAGTAATGTAGGTTAGCTGGATTGGGTTAGATAGTGATGTAGGTTAGCTGGGTTAGGTTAGATAGTGATGTAGGTTAGCTGGGTTAGGTTAGATAGTGATGTAGGTTTGCTGGGTTAGGTTAGATAGTGATGTAGGTTAGCTGGGTTAGGTTAGATAGTGATGTAGGTTAGCTGGGTTAGGTAGTGATGTAGGTGAGTTGGGTTAGGTTAGATAGTGATGTAGGTTAGCTTGGTTAGGTTAGATAGTGATGTAGGTTAGCTGGGTTAGGTTAGACAGTAATGTAGGTTAGCTGGATTGGGTTAGATTGTGATGTAGGTTAGCTGGGTTAGGTTAGATAGTGATGTAGGTTAGCTGGGTTAGGTTAGATAGTGATGTAGGTTAGCTGGGTTAGGTTAGATAGTGATGTAGATTAGCTGGTTAGGTTAGATAGTGATGTAGATTAGCTGGTTAAGGTTAGATAGTGATGTAGGTTAGCTGGGTTAGGTTAGGTAGTGATGTAGGTTAGCTGGGTTAGGTTTGATAGTGATGTAGGTTAGTTGGGTTAGGTTAGATAGTGATGTAGGTTAGCTGGGTTAAGTTAGATAGTGATGTAGGTTAGCTTGGTTAGGTTAGATAGTGATGTAGGTTAGCTGGGTTAGGTTTGATAGTATTGTAGGTTAGTTGGGTTAGGTTAGATAGTGATGTAGGTTAGCTGGGTTAGGTTAGATAGTGATGTAGGTTAGCTGGGTTAGGTTTGATAGTGATGTAGGTTAGTTGGGTTAGGTTAGATGGTGATGTAGGTTAGCTGGATTGGGTTAGATGGTGATGTAGGTTAGTTGGGTTAGGTTGGATAGTGATGTAGGTTAGCTGGGTTAAGTTAGATAGTGATGTAGGTTAGCTGGGTTAAGTTAGATAGTGATGTAGGTTAGCTGGGTTAGGTTAGATAGTGATGTAGGTTAGCTGGGTTAGGATAGATAGTGATGTAGGTTAGCTGGGTTAGGTAGTGATGTAGGTGAGTTGGGTTAGGTTAGATAGTGATGTAGGTTAGCTGGGTTAGGTTAGATAGTGATGTAGGTTAGCTGGGTTAGGTTAGACAGTAATGTAGGTTAGCTGGATTGGGTTAGATAGTGATGTAGGTTACCTGGGTTAGGTTAGATAGTGATGTAGGTTAGCTGGTTAAGGTTAGATAGTGATGTAGGTTAGCTGGGTTAGGTTAGGTAGTGATGTAGGTTAGCTGGGTTAGGTAGTGATGTAGGTTAGTTGGGTTAGGTTAGATAGTGATGTAGGTTAGCTGGGTTAGGTTAGATAGTGATGTAGGTTAGTTGGGTTAGGTTAGATAGTGATGTAGGTTAGCTGGGTTAGGTTAGATAGTGATGTAGGTTAGCTGGATTGGGTTAGATGGTGATGTAGGGTAGTTGGGTTAGGTTGGATAGTGATGTAGGTTAGCTGGGTTAGGTTAGATAGTGATGTAGGTTAGTTGGGTTAGGTTAGATAGTGATGTAGGTTAGCTGGGTTAGGTTAGATAGTGATGTAGGTTAGCTGGATTGGGTTAGATAGTGATGTAGGTTAATTGGGTTAGGTTAGATAGTGATGTAGGTTAGCTGGGTTAGGTTTGATAGTGATGGAGGTTAGTTGGGTTAGGTTAGATAGTGATGTAGGTTAGCTGGGTTAAGTTAGATAGTGATGTAGGTTAGCTGGGTTTGGTTAGATAGTGATGTAGGTTAGCTGGGTTAAGGTTAGATAGTGATGTAGGTTAGCTGGGTTAGGTTTGATAGTGATGTAGGTTAGTTGGGTTAGGTTAGATAGTGATGTAGGTTAGCTGGGTTAGGTTAGATAGTGATGTAGGTTAGCTGGGTTAGGTTAGATAGTGATGTAGGTTAGCTGGGTTAGGTTTGATAGTGATGTAGGTTAGTTGGGTTAGGTTAGATAGTGATGTAGGTTAGCTGGGGTTAAGTTAGATAGTGATGTAGGTTAGCTGGGTTAGGTTAGATAGTGATGTAGGTTAGCTGGGTTAGGTTAGATAGTGATGTAGGGTAGATGGGTTAGGTTAGATAGTGATGTAGGTTAGCTGGGTTAGGTTAGATAGTGATGTAGGGTAGATGGGTTAGGTTAGACAGTGATGTAGGTTAGCTGGGTTAGGTTAGGTTAGGTAGTGATGTAGGTTAGCTGGGTTAGGTTTGATAGTGATGTAGGTTAGATGGGTGAAGTTAGATAGTGATGTAGATTAGCTAGATTGAGTTAGATAGTGATGTAGGTTTTAGTTCTTCACTATCTGTGTCAGTTCTCCACCTCACTGTGTTAGTGCACATCCCTTTTGTATGCATTAACATATTTTTATGCCATACATAAATTAATGGTTCTGTGTTTGTTTTGTAGGTTGGCACCTATGCGTCTCTACACTCTCACTAGGAGGCATTTTGTTCTGGTGTTCGGTGTTTTCCTCATCTGCTTTGTGCTCACTGTCTTTGTGGGTGTAGCAGGTAGATGACTCCGTTTTTGCACAAGACACAAGTTTTGCTATACCAAATTTACAATATGGTATTTTTGAAACCAAGGTGTTACAGTATAAAAATCAGCCACAATTCCCTTCCATCTCCAGTTAACAAATAAATTAATTTCAATGTGCATTAAAATTATTCTTCAAGCTACAGAATTAATATAAATAGAGCTACAGTTACTGCTCTTGAAGCCTGAAGTTTTATGAGATGAGTGTGTGGTGGTTGAACTGGTGTAGAGGACAGATAATATGTGTGTGTGATGAGTTAGTGTGATAGACTGTGTTGGTTGAACTGGTCTACAGGACAGATGAGATGAGTGTGTGATGGACTGTAATGGTTAAAATGGTCTAGAGGACAGACGAGATGAGTGTGTGATGGTCTGTAAATGTTAAACTGGTCTACAGGACAGATGAGATGAGTTTGTGATGGACTTTGATGGTTGAACGGGTGTAGAGGAAAGATGAGATGAGTGTGTGATGGACTGTAATGGTTAAACTGGTCTACAGGACAGATGAGATGAGTGTGTGATGGACTGTGATGGTTAAAATAGTCTAGAGGACAGATGAGAAGAGTGTGTGATGGACTGTAATGGTTAAACTGGTCTACAGGACAGATGAGATGAGTGTGTGATGGACTGTGATGGTTGAACGGGTGTAGAGGACAGATGAGATGAGTGTGTGATGGACTGTGATGGTTGAAATGGTGTAGACGACAGATGAGATGAGTGTGTGATGGACTGTGATGGTTGAACTGGTGTAGAGGACAGATGAGATGAGTGTGTGATGGACTGAGATGGTTGAACGGGTGTAGAGGACAGATGAGATGAGTGTGTGATGGACTGAGATGGTTGAACGGGTGTAGAGGACAGATGAGATGAGTGTGTGATGGACTGTGATGGTTGAACGGGTGTAGAGGACAGATGATTTGAGTGTGTGATGGACTAATGGTTGAACGGGTGTAGAGGACAGATGAGATGAGGGAGTGATGGACTGTAATGGTTAAACTGGTCTACAGGATAGATGAGATGAGTGTGTGATGGACTGTAATGTTTAAACTGGTCTACAGGACAGATGAGATGAGTGTGTGATGGACTGTGATGGTTGAACGGGTGTAGAGGACAGATGAGATGAGTGTGTGATGGACTGTGATGGTTGAAAGTGTGTAGAGGACAGATGAGATGAGTGAGTGATGGACTCTAATAGTTAAACTGGTCTACAGGACAGATGAGATGAGTGTGTGATGGACTGTAATGTTTAAACTGGTCTACAGGACAGATGAGATGAGTGTGTGATGGACTGTGATGGTTGAAATGGTGTAGACGACAGATGAGATGAGTGTGTGATGGACTGTAATGGTTAAAATGGTCTAGGGGACAGATGAGATGAGTGTGTGATGGACTGTGATGGTTGAACTGGTGTAGAGGACAGATGAGATGAGTGTGTGATGGACTGTAATGGTTGAATGGGTCGAGGCTGGTGATGTCATTGTTCAATATCGTCGATATATATTTATCGCCAGAAAAAGAACATTTGCGATGTAAAATTTTGCCAATATCAAGCAGCCCTAGTACATCTTGGTTATTTGTTTATTTGTTTGTTTGTTTTCTGTTATTGTCTGCATAGGGCCAAAAGTCATTGCAGAGAATTCATACAATGTCTTAAGCACTGGAGTCAATGGATCTAAGGTAAGTATAGCCTTCATTTGTTAAAACATTTAGGTATAAATGCTGCATATGCAGATAATACATGTAGTTTTAGGCTGATCTTTTACCTGATACCCGATGAGGTGAGATTTTGCACGGAGCCCCTGATCAATGTCGATTGACAGTCATTTGGTATTTCTTCCATTTTCTTACTATTGCACCAACAGTTGTCTTCTTCTCACCCAGCGTCTTACTTATGGTTTTGTAGCCCATTCTAGCCTTGTGCAGGTCAATGATCTTGTCCCTGACATCCTTAGAGAGCTCTTTGGTCTTGTCCATGTTGTAGAGGTTAGAGACTGACTGATTAATTGAGTCTGTGGACAGGAGTCTTTTTTGTTGTTTTTTACAGGTGGCAATTTAAGACAGCTGTCTTTAATGCAGGTAACAGGTTGATTAGGAGCATCTAACTGATCTGTAGTCTTTAAGTAGTAATTAAATTGGTGGCATTGATTTTTTTGGGAAAAAATATGAATTTATTTAAAGCCTGGAGCGGAGAGAAGTCCATCTTGGTCCACCCCCCTACATTTTTAGAATCTTTTTTGTCATGTATGTTGACTAATTGACATGTATGTTGACTCTGTATATTCATAAAGATTAGTTTGTCTGAAGTTGCAAGTCTGTGATCAGCTTCTTTTCCTTTATGCTCCTGAATTCATGGTCAGTAGATTTGGTACTGAAATTTGTAAAGTTTTTTTATTTAAACCATAATGAAACTTTATTAGGTCTGTTGTAGCATGCCCACGTTATTTTGTATATGTTTTTTCTGTTTTATGTATCACAATGCATGATTAAAACCTGTTATTTAACACTCTCTATTTAACTCTTTTTATTGTTATGAAGACTGGACCCTTTCAGATAAAATCTCCACCACTATCCAATTACAACCAGCAACTGTGGCTCATGTGTGTCATACAGATTACACAAAACAATGGTAAGATTCAATTTGCTTTTTTAAAATCTGAAGCTGCTATTTTAAGTTAAAAACTTTATAATATTTAACTCGCTTTTTCAAAGCAAGCATAGGTTTCTTATGCCTATGCTCTTTTTAGACGTTTAATGAAATTCAGGGCAATAGCATCTGAGGTAAAACTGTCAGATGGATTCTCCTTCCAGTACTTCGTCAACTTTCCCAAGGTGTTTTAGTAATGTAGTGCCTCAATTGTGCATGATATTTCCTGTTGCCTTTCTTGAAAATGGGAAGCACTACTTTGGTTTGCCATCAAAAGGCACCATTTCCAGGATCCGTCATCCATTCAACCATGGCAGCCCCACAATCCTCAGGGACTTTAGGCAAATCTCATGTACTCCCGTTGTGTTGTCACTCAGGAGCTTTTCACTACCTACTAGAGGTGTGCCAAAAAATCGATTCACATAAGAATCTTGATTCTCATTTACTACGATTCAGAATCGATTTAAAATGTCCCAAAATCGATTCTGAGGGGCGGGTTTTAGACTGATTTTGGGCTGGGTATTTTTGTTGGACCTGGCAACCCTGGGGATAGCGCTTGTCCTTTCAAACGGAGATCTTCCAGACACACACAGAGCGTAGGTGTTTGAGAATCACCGGTAAGATGGCAGAACAAGCACTATATTACATTAGATTAACGTGTAGTTTCAATGTTTTATGGCAGAATGCTTCATAACAAGCATAAAAAAGATCGCTAGTAGTTAGTTTCAGTAACTGTTAGCTAGCTAACTAGCTAACTTTCCAGTTCCACCTTAAATAACGCTACAGGTGGCAGCGGGCTGCAGCATTTAAGGCGGAACGGAAAAATACAATAAGCTAATCAGAGCTAATTTCAGCTCCTCATCACAGAGGAATTAAGGAATGGACAATATGAATTAATTTCTCCACCTCCTGCCCCCTTTCTGAAGAAATACAACGACCTTAAATTAACTAGTTAATCAGCAGCTGCTCCTGAACTTTAGCGCTCCACTGCTATCATCACATCAGCCCAGCAGCGTCACCTACACACCACCGCTAGTAGCCTGGTAATAAAGCAGTGTTATTTATTATTTATTTATTGTTCATTAACGTCATTGTGATATCCCAGTGATTCCTCTGTCACTGAGGACCCACATTCCTGCACATTTTATTGTTTTTGTAACACATTACCTGCTCCAGGACCAGTGTATATTATGGAGGGTTTTTTTTCAATAAGATTCATAAGCCAGAAGCAGAAATTTTTATAATTCAAATCGTTTTGAATCAAAAATCGATTTTGAATCGAATCGTGGCCCCCAAAATCGGAATCGAATCGAATCGTGAGATAGTAAACGATTCCCACCCCTACTACCTACATATCTTTGGTCAAAGAGATGGATTCTACCCGGTAACCTCAAGCCCTACCTCCTGATTAGCAGAGAGAGCCAGAGCCTAAAAAACATGTCACCCAAGCTCAGGCTCCTTATCCCCTGACAAGGTTATGTTACACATACCAAGAACCAGTTACTTTGAAGAAAGTCTGCTGTCCAATCACTAGACATACACACCTGAGTAATTGAAAACACCTGTGAGGTCAAATGTATATTATGGTGAGAGGCAATGTTTTGTGGTGAAACAGAAATATATACTTTAATTTAAAAGTTGAAATGCATTTATTTATCACATCTGATAAGTTAAAAACTAAGGAGCATAGATGCACATCAATTAATGTTTCTCTCCCACAAACATTATTGCACTTAGACCTGGACAATAATTCAATATCTGTATTTATTGCAATAAGAAATGTTACAATAACGGTGATATCATATTTGTGGTATATTGATATGTATTATTTACAGAATCTGTAACAGACTGACGTTTTTACTGCAGTCAGTTTGCTGCAGAGCTGAACACAATCAGCCTCTGTAGTCGGGCTGCGCCAGTTTGTGATGAGGTAATCACACAGGCAGGAAGCCTAGGCTAGGCACGGCACTCATTCTGCATCTAAAATATCCCGCGCTGTAGCCGAGCAGGGCCGAAGCTAGGCTAGGGACATTTTAGATGCAGAATGAGTGCCCCTGAAGCTTCCACAAGTGATTAAGCATATGAGGTAGTTGAGGGAGGGAGGACTAATTCAGTGGGGAGGAACTGGTTCGGCTTTCGAAGGTCTGACACTGAAACTGACACTGAAAGCTTCAAATTGTGCCAGCCAGCAGCGGTAATGCAAATCCAATCTGTTCCACCAGCTCAAGCAATCCCACTACATACAATATTTTCCTTATCCAGGCTGAAGCTCTTTTGTAGCTTATGTTGTTATTTATATTTATAAAGTTATTTATACACTGCTCAAAATAAAGGGAACACTAAAATAACACATCCTAGGTCTCAATTAATACACCAGTTGAAAATCTTTATTTATTACATAGTAGAATGCGTTGAGAACAAAATAACCTAAAAATAATCAATAATTAATGTAAATTGATTGGATGGAGTGATATATGATATATCCAGATGTGCTGGATTGGATTCAGGTCTGGGGAACAGGCGGGACAGTCCATAGCATCAATGCTTTCATCTTGCAGGAACTGCTGACACACTCTAGCCACATGAGGTCTAGCATTGTCCTGCATCAGAAGTAACACAGGGCTCACTGCACCAGCATATGGTCTCACAATAAGTCTGGGGATCTCATCCTGGTACCTAATGGCAGTCAGGGTACCTCTAGCGAGCACATGGAGGTCTGTGCAGCACTCCAAAGAAATGCCTTTTACACTATTACTGACCCACTGCCAAACCGGCATGCTGGAAGATGTTGCAGCAGCAGAACGTTCTCCATGGAGTCTCTAGACTCTGTCACATGTGCTCAGTGTGAACCTGCTCTCATCAGGAAGAGCACAGGGTGCCAAGGGTGAATCTGACAATCTTGGTGTTCCCTGGCAAATGCCAATCCCCTGCACGGTGTTGGGCTGTAAGCACAAGCCCCAGTTATGGACGTCGGGCCCTCATACCACCCTCATGGCAGTTTGAGCAGAAACATGAATATTAGTGGCCTGCTGGAGGTAATTTTGGAGGGCTCTTGTACTGCTCCTCCTGTTTCTTCTTGCACAAAGATAGGGTTATGGAGATAGGAGATAGAGTTGTTGCCCTCCTACAGCCCCCTTCATGTCTCTTGGTGTACTGGCCTGTCTCCTGGTATCTGCTCCATGCTCTGGACACTGTGCTGACAGACACAGCAAACGTTCTTGCCGCAGCTCGCATTGATGTGCCATCCTGGATGAGCTGCACTACCTGAACCACTTGGGTTGTAGAGTCTGTCTCATG
The DNA here is from genome assembly GCF_023375975.1 of Astyanax mexicanus. Taxonomy (NCBI): domain Eukaryota; kingdom Metazoa; phylum Chordata; class Actinopteri; order Characiformes; family Acestrorhamphidae; genus Astyanax; species Astyanax mexicanus. The sequence goes on from NC_064409.1 coordinate 27,509,729, forward strand.
CTACCACAAGTAAGAAAGCACCACCAACATTCAAAAGTGACCAAAACATCAGCCAGAAAAGATGAGAGCAGAGAAAAAGTCTGTGATCACCACCTGTAGAAACACTCCTTTATAGAGGTTGTCTTACTAATTGCCTCTCATTTGTACCTGTTGTCTGTTCCATTTGCACAACAGCAGGTGAAATTGATTCACAATCAGTGTTGCTTCCTAACTGGACAGGTTGATTTCACAGAAGTGTGGTTGACTTAAAGTTACATTGTGTTGTTTATTATCCCTTTATTTTTTTGAGCAGTGTAGTTGATTAAACCTACAGGTTTGTTTATTTGACGGGGATATCATGTTCCTTTTATATATATGAAAGCTACTTGTATTCTTTATCCTGATTGAAGCACTTTTTAATCTGTTAAATATGTTTACAAAAGAATAAGAAGCTCTGCCTCTGTTGTAAGTTATTTATATTGGTAATACGTATATAGGTTATAGGTTTGTGTTTGAAAGAGATGTCATGTTTTTACTTTGCTATATGCAAATTAAGGTGAGCATTCATTTATTTTGACCATTTTTATTTCTAAAGTATTATATAGTTTTTGTGAGAGGAGGTTCCAAAGACTTTTCAGATTTTCAGACAGTAGTGTACACATTTCTATTGCAGAGATTCTTAGCAGTTTTTCTGAGTCCTTCAAAGTATTTATACTGATATCAAAATTATATCGTATTGACCGGAATTAAGGAATATATCTCAATATAAATTTTTGCCATATCGTCCAGCACTAATTGTACTGTATGTTATATGTATAACTGATTATCTCTGTCAGTTTTCAAAGCCTATTCATTTACCAAGGGGTTTCTCTTTTGAGATATTTCTTAACATTCATTTTATGTTTTGTTTTTATCTATATTGATGTAATGTTTACATCCCACAGAAGAAGATTTCCGGAAAAATATTGAGATGAATGTGGAATTAAAAGGTGTGCTGCAGGATGCCAGCATTATGAACATCAGTGACAATGTGCACCGGAAATCACGCTTTCTCCACTGTGCACAAGTAAGAATGTTTCATTCATTTAAAAGCATTGAGGTTTTTGGTAATAATTCTTACTAGTGGTGAAATTAGGAGAAATTAAACTTATTGTAATGTGTAATGACATAATTAAAGTAATAGGATAAAGAGACAGAGGTGGATGATTCTACAAAGTAATGATTCTTTTCCTCTTAGCCCCACCAGTTGTGTGATGAGATCATTGTTGCGCACCTGGGCTACCTGAACTACACACGGTATCAAATCAATGTTAGCCTTAAAGGCCTGGAGGGCATGTCCCAAAACATCCAAAATGTCACGTTTGTGGTAAGATCATTTGTCTATTTCCAATTACAAACCCAAATAGGTTTTGTGACAAAAACTAGTCTAAATATAGCCAACTTGTTGACAGTATTCTCTGTTCACTTATAACAGATTAAGACATACAACCCCAAATTCTCCCAGATGGAGATCTGGTTCCGGTTCGTGTTTGTTGTTTTGACCTTCATAGTGACGGTAAGGATAGTAAAATATATTTACTTATATGCTGTCTACTTATATGCTTCTATAAAAGTATTAAAACAGCAATGGTATTTTTTATTTAAAAAAATAATCAAATGCATTTCTCTGTACAATAGCAGTGTTTCAGAAGACATGTGAATTAATTCTGCTGCTACTATCATGAGTGAAATTATCATTAAAGATTAGTGTAGAAGCAGCAATGCAAGATCAATCCATGATAATTTTTTAGGTTTTTATGTTTAAGCGATCATAAGTGAAAAAAAAAGAGCGTAAAATAAAAAAGGCTTCGCTCGTGCCTCCACGTATGTGTGATAACAAATTCCAGTTTCTTGTAATCTAAGAAGAGTTGTCTCCCAAAGAGCCAGCTGGCTCTTTTTGCCCCCAGATGCAACATAGTTTTACCACTTCTGTGTGTGTTTTTTTAAACATGGACCGTAGGAGAGTTAGCTAGCTATGCTAAAAGCCAAACTTTGGATTCATATTATATTTATATTAGTAATAATCCGGCTTACACATAAAATATACTATTAAGCTAAACTGAGCCCCGGCGCAAGCATCCCCCAACGAGCCGCTGTTGGCCCGGCGTTAGCCGGGAACAAGACGATCTCCGGGACTGTTTGCCCGCAGTTAGCCGGGAACGAGACGATCTCCGGGACTGTTTGCCCGCAGTTAGCCGGGAACGAGACGATCTCCGGGACTGTTTGCCCGCAGTTAGCCGGGAACGAGACGAACTCCGGGACTGTTTCGGCGGCATCAGTGCCATAGAATGAGCCGATCTCCGGCTGAAGATAGCTAGGCTAAAAGCCAAAAACCAAGTCATGAGTTTAACATTTGCGCTCTTGAGAAGGAAATGATAAATGTTAAACGGGAAATGTAAAAATCATCAGTAAGATGATTCACTGCCTAGCTCAATGGTAATTGTTTTATTTTTTACGTTTTCAAATAAAGAATTTATTGAAAGTGAGGGTATTTGTCAAGTGATCTTACTTGGTATTTGGGGTTGCTCTATACAGTGCATCCAGAAAGTATTCACAGTGCTTCACCTTTTCCACATTTTGTTGCGTTACAACCTTTTCAAATTGTATTAAATTAATCTCTTTCCTTAAAATTTTTCTTGAGAGTTTTGAAAATATATAAAAATAAAAAAACAAAGAAATCACGTTTACATAAGTACTCAAAGCCTTTGCTTAATACTTTGTAGAACCACCTTTGGCAGCAACTACAGCCTCAAGTCTTTTTGAATATAATACCACAAGCTTGGCACACCTCTCTTTAGGCAGTTTTGCCCATTCTTCTTTGCAGTACCTCTGAAGCTCCATCAGGTTGGATGGGAGACGTCTGTGCACAGCCATTTTCAGATCTCTCCAGAGATGTTCAATCAGATTCAAGTCTGGGCTCTGGCTGGGCCACTTCAGGACATTCACAGAGCGGTCCTGAAGCCACTCCTTTGAGATCTTGGCTGTGTGCTTCGTATCACTGTTCTGCTGAAAAATGAACCTTCGCCCCAGTCTGAGGTCAAGAGCGCTCTGGAGCAGGTTTTCATCCAGGATGTCTCTGTACATTGCTGCATTCATCTTTACCTCTATCCTGACTAGTCTGCCAGTTCCTGCTGCTGAAAAACATCCTCATAGCATGATGCTGTCACCACCATGCTTGACTGTAGGGATGGTATTGGTCTCGTGATGAGCAGTGCCTGGTTTCCTCCAAACATGACGCCTGGCATTCACACCAAAGAGTTCAATCTTTGTCTCATCAGACCAGGGAATTTTGTTTCTCGTGGTCTGAGAGTCCTTCAGGTGCCTTTTGGCAAATTCCAGACGGGCTGCCTTGTGCCTTTTAGTATAGAGTGGCTTTCGCCTGGCCACTCTGCCATATAGGCCTGATTGGTGGATTGCTGCAGAGATGGTTGTCCTTCTGCAAGGTTCTCCTCTCTCCACGAAGGAATGCTGGAGCTCTGACAGAGTGACCATCGGGTTCTTGGTCACCTCCCTGACCAAGGCCCTTCTCCCCCGATCAGCTCTAGGAAGAGTTCTGGTGGTTCCAAACTTCTTCCATTTACGAATGATGGAGGCCACTTTGCTCATTGGGACCTTCAAAGCAGCAGATATTTTTCTGTATCCTTCCCCAGATTTGTGCTGAAGACAATTTTGTTTTGGAGGTCTACTGACATGCAGTCAACTGTGGGACCTTTTATACTGTGTGTGCCTTTTATAAATCATGTCCAATCAACTGGATTTACCACAGGTGGACTCCATTTAAGCTGTAGAACATCTCAAGGATGATGAGTGGAAACAGGATGCACCTGAGCCCAATTTTGAGCTTCATGGCGAAGGCTGTGAAATCTTGTTTTTTTTTTTATTTTTAATACATTTTCAGAACTCTCAAGAAAACTTTTTTCACATGGTCATAATGGGGTATTTTGTGTAGAATTCTGAGAAAAGAGATTAATATAATACAATTTGGAATAAGGCTGTAACGTAAGAAAATGTGGAAAAAGTGAAGCGCTGTAAATACTTTCCGGATACACTGTATATGTTTGCACTATTTTGCGTTGTTGATTTTTACAGCACTGTTAAAAAGCTTGACCTTTTTTTACATTTTCAGTAAAACAATGATTAAAAGTTGTTTGCCTAGTGATCTTTTGTGGTATAGTTTCATTATTAACCCAATCAAGTTGGATAGCAAACAAAGTCTAAAGATAGGTGATACATTTAGAATCATAAAACTTATTTTAATTTAATTTCTTCTCCTTCTGCAATTACCAAACAAAATTCTGGTTGTGTTCACATAAAAATAATACCATCTCTTGCAGTGTGACAAAATAGCAAATCAATAATTTTGAGTGTATGTGTTTATAAATGCTCTCCACTCATCCCCAAATTTGACGTACTTCAGTAACTGCTCAATTAAATGAATAGGGTAAACATGCGCGGAAGAACATTGGTATTTAAATTGTGTGAAACTGACCCTAATAAATCCATAATTCCTGCTATTTACTTACTTTTCTCAGTAGCATAGTTGCTGTGAAGTGTGGGGAATAGTTTTGATATATATTGATTATTGCTGAATGGCAGTTTTGAGATATCACTGTTATCATTAATTTACCACAGCTGAAAGGTGCTGGAAAAACTTGAAAATGGGCCTTGAAAGTGCTTAAAAGTGCTTGAATTTTACCCTGTAAAAGCTGTATAAACCCTGGATATTCTCTCCAGACTTATGGTTAAGAGTGTCAAATGAAGAACTTTATGTTGACCAGATTATTAGCTAATCATTTACAAGTCAATATAGCTTATATAGACAGCGGGAAAAAAATAATAATAATAATGTTGCTGATAGATTAGTAGGGTTGTGGTTTGATTATGGTATGAGGATTATGAATGTAGTTCAGTTGAGTCCTTAAATGTCAAAACCTGTGGATGTCTGTTTTGTTGCATTTACTTTTGCTCTACAATGGTGAGCCTTCCACCCTTACATAGTGTGGAAAGACACAAAGTTAAATGACTTTAAATGACCAGCATTATTTTTGCAAATCACAATTGTTGTATTTGAACGTTTTGTATGCAGGTGTGTTGTGTATTATCTATAGCTTCGGAATGGCTTCTCCAATAGACACAACCCTGGAAATGGTTTATCCTTTCTAACAAAAAAATAGTCCTTATTTGTTAAAACCATGGCTCAAACCAAGAGTAATCTACAGTATATAGCAAAACAAAGAATGTTTTTTACTGTTCCAATATTTTTGAAGGATACAGCGTATGTACCATTTTTAGTTTTTCTTAATCTTTTTCTTAGTCTTTTTTTAATCTAGAGTGTAAGTTTGTTTTTTGTTTTAATTTTTAAATGTTAAAGGTTGTAAATCATGACATCTGTGCAATATCTTTTTAGTGTGTTTTTGCCCACTCCCTGAGGAAATTCTCCATGAGGGATTGGGGGATAGAGCAGAAGTGGATGTCTATTCTTTTGCCTTTACTTTTGCTGTACAATGGTGAGCAACCCACCCTAATGTAATGTGAAAAGAGACAAACTTATGCTATAAATCACTACAGTAAAAAGTAAAATCTCTAAATTAATGCTATTATGATTTGCATCAGTACTGTTTTTCTCTATACTGTTAATTGTCTAGGTTGATAAGCATCTTGTGATTAAATGTCTTTTTTTTCTTAAATAATGTACTTGTTTTAGATCCGTTCTTCCCATTGTCATTTCTGACAAATAGCTGGATTCCTGGAACATTGGACACTTTCTTCCAGGCACTATTCCTGTGTGCTCTTCTGCTGTTTTGGCTCTGTGTATACCATGGCATCAGAGTTCAGGTATGTGCTGTGAAAAAGTAAATTCCCCCTACAGATTTTTGTTTTTACTTTTTTATAATACCTAAACAAATTTTAGATTAACAAAGACATTTTACTATTAGTCAAATATAACATGAGTAAATATAAAAACAGTTCTCAAATTTCATTTATTATTTAGCAGCCCCAGACCATCACACTACCACCACCGTGTTTTACGTTCAGTATAATGTTCTTTTCTGATACGATTTGTTAAATTTACATCAGATGTAATGGGACACACACCTTCCAAAAAGTTCTACTTTTGTCACTTCAGTCCAAAGAATATTTACCCAAAGTCCTGGAGATCATCAAGATCTTTGTGAGATGAGCCTTTGTCTTTGCCCATTCTCTTTTGCATTAAGTTTGTTAGGCCTGCCACTCCTGAGAAGGTTCACTGGTGTTCCGTTTGTTTGTTTTTTCCCCTTAATAAATGGACTTATTTAAAACTGCTTTTTATATATAATAAGGTTATATTTGTTTGAGAGTGTGTTTGATAATCTGAAAAATTGAATTATGACAAAAAAAAACACAAAAATAGAAATCTGTAAGGGGCACTGTATATTTTACTGAATTAAATTTTATTAAATCTCTGCATTGAATTTTGGACAAATGACAGAAAAAGGGGTATGTGACTGATCTTATTTTAACCCTCAGGGAGAGAGAAAGTTTGCAACTTTCTACTTGCCCAAACTGGTGATTGTGGGAATGCTGTGGATATCTGCTGTCATTCTGGGCATATGGCAACTGTAAGATGAATGCAGTTTATGAATGTTCAATACAGCCTTAACTTGTTTATGTTTTATACTGATTTATTTGTAAAACACTACTTTGTGTAATGTTAATATTGTTTTTGAGAGAAATATGCTGAAGATAAAACTTAAGGAATGATATGCAATATGTATACATATGCAACATTTATTTCACTAAATAATACTAGCCTTTTTTACTTTTAGGTTAAATGAGCTGCAGGATCCCACATATCGATATAATATGGACATGCAGCACTTTCAGGTAAGAGAAATACACCAGTTGCTTCCTTGTCTCAGTAGATTTCAGTAACTGCTTTACATAAATATATAAATTAATTCATTAATAAAGAAGATCTATAAGTATTTGGAGAGTGACAGTTTAAAAAGATCTGGTGTTGATTTAATTTAAGTATTGAATTTACATTTAATATTTGTTGTTGAGAACTCTTAGATGGTGGTAATGCCAGTTTTAACCTATATGCATTAGGTTAAAAAAACAAACCAAATCTATCAGGTATCAAGAAACATTAGAAATGGCCAAATCTGGAATTTAAGGAGATTTAGTTTGTCTTTATACATTCATTTATGTTATCTTTACTTTATTGCCATTTGCACAGGTACAAGTAGTACAGGTACATCTGTACATTTGTTTACGTTCAAGTCAAGCATTTTATAACATTTTAAATAAAGGATCACACAATATTAACCCCTTTAAAAATAGAAAACATTAATAGCTATTTACATACATACATCTATACACACGTATATGGATATGTGTGCCTGTACATGATGACAGTGCAAAAAAGAGGTCTGTCCACAACAAGAACACCCAATTACAAGTGCAAGTGATTAAACATGCAAATTGTGCATAAACCAGTGTATTTGTATAATGCAATAGATATTTCATAAATTTTCCATGTTTTATCTTAGTATCCCAGTTTTACTGTCTTGTGTTAGAGGGATACTTGCATGAACTGCTTGTTTCCACATCATGTCTATTGGATTAAGGTCAGGAAGTTATTGTCTTGCTTAGATCCATGTTTTCTTAAAACCATCCTTAACCTTCACAATTCAGACTTTCCTTCTATACATCATTGTCAATGCTCGTAACCCATAAAATATTACCAGAATTCCCAGTATCTGGAAAACAGCTTGTTATACATAAGGCAGCTGGTTAATTATAGACCCACTGACCCAAAACGGTCATGTTTAACCCTAAATAGCCCATTAAATCATTTCTTTATGAAACCTCTCTTCTGTTTACCTTTCAGGTTTGCTTTAGAGAAAACAAGTTTCATCTTTGAGAACACACTGGTTTATAATAATTTTTACATGGCCATAGACATAAAGAAGCACTGTGCTTCCATCACGATTTATATCGTGATACATATCGATATCGACTGATATGGAAAACTATATCGTGATAAGATTTTTTTCCATATCGCCCAGCTCTAATTGGACTTCTTTCAATTTTAGCTATCTACACTTATTGCCGAAATATTAATTACTGTTGGTCTTATTAGATTTTTTTAGTCCTGCCTATTTTAATCTTAATTGTTTTTGTGTGTTTATTAAAAAATCATTTGCTGACTTCACTGTTATTCTTTTAGCTTAAGCCCTTGTGTTAAATGCTCAGAGGTTAATTATTTATAGTATTTTTATTTGAGGGTTGGTTGATTTGATTGACATCAAGCAGTAAAATGTGGTGTATATAAAATTACTGCCTAATTAAGTGCATTCACAAGATGTAATTACTTGCATCATATGATATAGGTAGATTTTTTATGTTTGAATGTAAAGAGTGAAGTGTTTTTTTTTTCCAGTACTTTTAAAGCTCACAAGTATTTTACCTACAGGGACTGAAAGTATTCTTCCTCTTGGTGGCAGTTCTGTATGGTCTTTACCTGGTGTTTTTGCTTGTGAGAGCATGGTCGGAGCTGAAGAATATGCCTTATGCCGGTAAACATTTTTATTTACATATTCTATCATTCTCCTACAGGTTCACAGTGGAATTGCCAAGAATGCTAGTTAGTAACTGTGGTTCTATGATGCCTATGGTGCAGTCCTGTCAGGTAGATTATACTGAGACCAGTATAACATCGTCATGAGTGACCTCATAAAACCAGTGCTTATGTAGTGGGTGACCTACCAGAATCAGGAAGGCAGACATACCACAGCTTTTTGGTTGCAGCTGACCTGTGTATAGACGGGGCAGATGTCGGGCTCATTAAAGAATGTTGCCTGGCTGAAGGGTTAATTAACAAATGATTGTGCCCAAACCTGACTCAGCTTTATATATATATCATCATCCTGCAATCAGCGTCAGTGCCCTGGGTAAATGAGTCACCCTCAGCAACTCTAGCTTGGAAGGAACACCTGTTTTAGGGCCAGTGTATTCAGAGACCTTGTACCGCATTAGTCACTGACTTTAAAGGTTGTGGCTACGGTATGTTGTCCAACTGGATAGCGACTTGACAGCTTTGTATTTGCAGAAGAAAGTGGCATAGTACTAGAAATACTTATTTTTGTTTTCACACTGCAGTTTAGGGAGCGCACCAAAGACCTTTGTGTGATACTCCTACATCCTTTCATCATCACTTACGTATCGATGCGTTTTCCTTAACTTGATGCTGATTGGTTTTAGAAGGACATGAATCTGACGTTGGCGTGTTGGCAATTCAGCGGGTGGTTCATTCGGTGGAAAGCCTTTCCAGGATCAGGATAAAATGAATAAACAGATTCATTTCGCTGCTATTGTGTTTTTTATAACAGCAGCAGTAACTTCAGGCACAGTACTCTAAATTAGTTCAAATTCGCCAAACAAACGAGCTTGTCCTGAAGCAACTGTATCCACGGCTCATTTTTCCTGCTTTTCCGGTGTGTCCAGCTCCGCCCACTTTGTCAGAGTCATGCCATCCAGTCCCGCCATCCAGTCCCGCCCACTTTGTCAGCATCATGTCTTAGCTCCGCCTCTGAACGGAAGTTAACAATGTACAGTGCAGTTAGCGGACTTTAAATATAATGTGCCGCGTCATCCAGCTTAAATACTGTGTATACACTACAAGCTTTGCGAGACTGACTGGCGTGGCGTGGACAAAGTGGGGGGGAATGGACGCGCTGGACATCCAACTCCGCCTTCCCGCAGGCTGCAGTCAGTAGTAGTTGGTTATTTTTCTTCTTCTGCTGCCGTTGTTGAGGAACGCCTGCTCAGCTTCCTGTAATTGGTCCGAAAGTTAGAACCATCCAGAAAAGCGCTTTCACACTGCAGGCGAACCGGACCATGGTTCAGAAGATCCGGACCGAGACCACCTCTCTTGGTCGGACCAAAATCTGGTCCTTTGGTCCGGACCGTGGTTTACGGCCCCTTTCACATCTGCTACTTTGGTTCGGACCAAACTGAAAAGTCCGAAAGTCCGGACCAAATGAGGCAGGTGTGAAAGCACCCTAAGTCTTTCCTGGACAGTACCTTGTTGTAAAGGCCATAGACTTCCATTGGCAACAGCGCCATCTGCTGGGTTGGATTTTTGCAGAAAGGTCTACAATCCTTTTAATCAGCCATTATGACACTGCAAGTTTTTGGAGTAGGTCAGAGGAAACGTGCTTCCCGGTCATTCTACTTTGTGCTTGTTTGTGGTGTGTGTAAATGAAGAATGGTGAGTGTTACCTGACTAATTTCAGTTGTAGTATTGTTTTAGGTGTTTATCGATACACCATAGTTTGTAGTTTGTTTCCTACCGAATTTGAGTCATTTATGTGTCCAACTTTGAACTGCTAATGTTAGCTATTCCAATCACTTATTGTACAATGCTTTATGTTGGACAATTTTTACTGTCAATGCATTAGTTATTCCTAAGAGAGTGTATTAACATGTATGTAGTTTATTTAGTAATCAGTTTATTGAATATTATGTGGTTTGTATTTCTTGTCCTTTCATTGTTACAGAACCATACCTTGAACAAACCATACTCCAAATGATACCTCAGTAGAACCACCCCATTCCTACCGAATGTAACTTGTCAAGTCTCAGTTTGACCCCCTGTGCATTGCTGTTTGTGTGTGTTTTTGAAGAAAGTAATCCAATAAACTGAAGTCTGCCTCCTGTGAAACATGTTCTGACCGACATACCGTGGCGATTGTCAATACGGTACCAATTCCTAAGTACAGTCCTACCCTACCAACTCCCTGACAACCACCAACAAAAGCACAATGTATATATACAAGTGCATCTCACAAAATAGAATATCATTGAAAAGATGTGTTATAATGTAACACAACATTTTAAAGAGCAGTGAATGGGCTGATGTTCACTGGTGGTGGGCTGGTGTTTACTTTGATATCAGACATAACCATTAATTATTATTATTATTTTTTTTTTTTTCAGATTTACGATTGAAGTTTTTAACAGCTCTGACATTTCTGATCTTGGTGATTAGGTAATCAAATTATTTTACATCTTCAATGAAATGCTTAAGCAAAGCTGAGTACAACACAAGTTTTTTTTATATTACAAAATGCACATATTTAGTCCTCTTGTCTTTTTGTAATGTTTGCATGGTTAGACTGGCTTGAAAAATGTTAAAGAAAAAATTGCAAAGAAATATCAAAATCTTGCACAATTATGCACAGTAAAGTTTGTATTATTTTTTTAAAAGTCATTGGGGTTTTTGGATTTGGTATTTAATTGTATTGGTAATGTAATGGAGGCTTCATAAGGAGAAATGTTTAAATGCTGAAAACCATTAGGAAGATTTTGAAATATGTGGATTACAGGTGCACTGTTTTACTGGACAGCATTGGATTAAAGGGTTATCAAGAAAAAAATCCTTGCATTCACAACCTAAGCCCTAAATGGTAATTTAATACAAAGAACCTCCTAAATGTTCTTGCATAGCAAGTGATGCCAATGGCAAACAAATTGGAATACTTAAACACAATTATTAATATTATTATTTTTATTAAAATGATAATGATTAAAATACTTCTCTCTCAATCTCTATTTCCCATCCCCACCCCCTCCTTCTCTCTCCCCAGTATGGTCATTCTTTACATGCGATTTGGATCAAAAGCTCTACAAGACAACTTTGTAGCAGAATTATCCACCCATTATCAGAATTATATCCTTTTATATAATATATCTGTTCTTTACTGAAATATTTCATGAACTCTGCTTTTGTTTGATTGATTGTTTCATACAAATGTGTGCAGCCTGTATATTAGGTGAACTAAAATTAAGTAAATATTTGTCTGGGGAAAAAGGCAGTCACAAAAAGTGACCTTCATGTATAGAATGTTGCAGTGAGAAATAGAGTGTAGATTATTTGTTCTCAGTTGGTGTTTCAGCGTTATGTATGATTACATTACATAATAAATAGTCTTAGAACTAACTAATTTTCACCTAGAAATATGATTGAAAGATCGTGATTTCTGTGGGTCATGTAATGCTCCACAATATTTTCAGTATTCCATATAATATTTACCATCCTTAACTTTTATCTTCACCAGCTGAATTTTTATCCTTTTATGGACTTCTCAATTTTTACCTCTACACATTAGCTTTTATTTACTCACCCTCTAGAAATACCTTGTATGGTGAGTAAGTCCACTAATGCACAAAAACTAATATTTTTGCAGTAAACAAAAATGGTTTTGCACGCACAGCAGGGAAAGTGATATGAGTTGAGATGGTCTATCTGTAAGTCTGGTAACGATGCTGTGATGGGTAATTATCAGAATAGTGCCTTTTTTTGCCCTAAAAAAAAGGATATTTTATGCTTTTGACTCATCCTATTTATAAAACATAATATGCAGCACATTGACCTAATCACTTTTTTCCTGTAATGCATGCAGCCACCCTGGTATGACGAGCAGCAAGGCAGCATTGACAGGGACAGGGTAGACAGTTTTAGTGAAATGTGTTTTTTTTGGTAGTTTATAACAACCTTATATTTCTAATTGCTCAGTGTATAAAAAGGGCTCATATTGAGCACGGAAGGCCAGTGTGAGACTGACTGGCCTGCCGAGAGACGGCTGAATATGTTTTATATAGTGTTTTTGAAGTTGTGAATTTAAATCTAAATGAAACTGAGGACTGCATTTTCATCTGTTGATTGTGCCAGTGCTGGTAGGTACAGCCTAAGTCACCAGAATATGAAGCAAAGTGAGCTTGGAAGAGGGAGGCTTTGGGAAGCCAGACCTCACTTTTGAACTTTCTAGAACTTTCTTGTGGGTTTAATTAAATCAAATACTAAGGAAGTGATGTGCCTACTTGTCGACCCCTGTGAAATAGCTGGATGATTAGAGTTTCGTTAAAGGGAATAGACTCTGCCCTATGTGTAATTCCAATTATTGGGTCCAGGATTGTCAATTTATTTTGTTGTATTCTACATATTGCAAAAAATCTCTTGTTACATTTTAAATAATTAGATATAATAATAATATGGCATAACATGTATAATTGTCAGTCATAATTCTTTTCATTTATTTTTTACTCTAGATTCCCAGATGAAAGATAATCCTGCTTTTTCTATGCTAAATGACTCCGATGATGAAGTGATTTATGGGTATGTGTTTTACATGTGTTTGAATTCATGTATATAAGGATTTTACCTAAGATGTCATAGCATGGTTATGGCATTTGTCAAATGAGTTCCCTCTTAATGTTTAGTAATTAATTAAACATTCTATAATTGTTTTTTAGGAGTGACTATGAAGTAATGCCTCTTCAAAATGGCCGTGCAATTAAAACCACCTCCAAGTACCAAGATGAGAGTGACAGTGACTAACCTAATTCAGCAATCATGATTTGTTGTTTCCAGCATTTTGAGACATAGAATGAGTATGTACAGCACTATGATGATGATGCTGTGTGTGTGTGTGTGCGTGTGTGTGAGTATGTGTGTGTGAGCGTGTGTGAGAGTATGTGTGTGAGTATGCGTGTGTAAATATGTGTGTGAGTATGTGTGCGTGTGTGTGAGCGTGTGCGTGAGTGAGCGTGTGTGTGTGAGCGTGTGTGTGTGCGAGTATGTGTGCGTGTGTGAGCGTGTGTGTGTGAGCGTGTGTGAGCGTGTGTGTGTGAGCGTGTGTGTGTGAGCGTGTGCGTGAGTGAGCGTGTGCGTGAGTGAGCGTGTGTGTGAGCGTGTGTGTGCGTGTGTGTGTGAGCGTGTGTGTGTGAGCGTGTGTGTGTGAGCGTGTGTGTGTGAGCGTGTGTGTGTGAGTATGTGTGTGTGAGAGCGTGTGAGCATGTGTGTGTGCGAGTATGTGTGTGTGAGCGTGCGTGAGCGTGTGTGTGTTCGCGAGCGTGTGTGTGTGAGCGTGTGCGTGAGTGAGCGTATGTGTGTGTGTGTGTGAGCGTGTGTGTGTGAGTATGTGTGTGTGAGCGTGCGTGAGCGTGTGTGTGTGAGCGTGCGTGAGCGTGTGTTTGTGAGCGTGTGCGTGAGTGAGCGTATGTGTGTGTGTGTGTGAGCGTGTGTGTGTGAGTATGTGTGTGTGAGCGTGCGTGAGCGTGTGTGTGTGAGCGTGCGTGAGCGTGTGTTTGTGAGCGTGTGCGTGAGTGAGCGTATGTGTGTGTGTGTGTGAGCGTGTGTGTGTGAGTATGTGTGTGTGAGCGTGCGTGAGCGTGTGTGTGTGAGCGTGTGCGTGAGTGAGCGTATGTGTGTGTGTGTGTGAGCGTGTGTGTGTGAGCGTGTGTGTGTGAGCGTGTGCGTGAGTGAGCGTATGTGTGTGTGTGTGTGAGCGTGTGTGTGTGAGCGTGTGTGTGTGAGTATGTGTGTGTGAGAGCGTGCGAGTATGTGTGTGTGAGCGTGTGTGTGTGAGCGTGTGTGTGTTCGCGTGCGTGAGCGTGTGTGTGTGAGCGTGTGCGTGAGTGAGCGTATGTGTGTGTGTGTGTGTGAGCGTGTGTGTGTGAGCGTGTGTGTGTGAGCGTGTGTGTGTGAGCATGTGTGTGTGAGCGTGCGTGAGCGTGTGTGTGTGTTCGCGTGCGTGAGCGTGTGTGAGCGTGTGCGTGAGTGAGCGTATGTGTGTGTGTGTGAGCGTGTGTGAGCGTGTGTGTGTGAGCGTGTGTGTGTGAGCGTGTGTGTGAGTATGTGTGTGTGAGAGCGTGCGAGTATGTGTGTGTGAGCGTGCGTGAGCGTGTGTGTGTGTTCGCGTGCGTGAGCGTGTGTGTGTGAGCGTGTGCGTGAGTGAGCGTATGTGTGTGTGTGTGTGTGTGTGAGCGTGTGTGTGTGAGCGTGTGCGTGAGTGAGCGTATGTGTGTGTGTGTGTGAGCGTGTGTGTGTGAGCGTGTGTGTGTGAGCGTGTGTGTGTGAGAGCGTGCGAGTATGTGTGTGTGAGCGTGCGTGAGCGTATGTGTGTGTGTGTGAGCGTGTGTGTGTGAGTATGTGTGTGTGTGAGCGTGTGTGTGTGAGCGTGTGTGTGTGAGCGTGTGTGTGTGAGCGTGTGTGTGTGAGTATGTGTGTGTGAGAGCGTGCGAGTATGTGTGTGTGAGCGTGCGTGAGCGTGTGTGTGTGTGAGTGCGTGCGTTGAAGTAAAATTGAGATGTATTCCACCCCAGTCAGAACTTGTTATTGTAAAGCTCTGCATGGAGGCTTTCTATAAAAGCAAATCAAATTTGCCATTAGAGTAATCTTTACCTACTCCTCCCTGTCAACTAACATTTTCTAGTTACATTACAAACTGAGAAAAGCTCTTCCTGAAAACACTTTAGCTTTATTCCTTTTTGGAGGTCAGTTCATCTTCTATCGAACTATGACATTTTGACAGGGGTGTCTAAATCTTTGCATCCCACTTTACATAAGGTAACCATAAGGTATTTAATGTGCCATCACTTTAGCACAATGCATTTTGTGTGAAATGTGTAAAATGTCATGTAAAAAAGGACACACTATTAAACTTGTCTTTTTTCAACAATATTAAACGTTTGGGCATTTGATCTTAATCACATTTTTTACAATACTGACAACTGGAGGGAATATAACAAAACAAAAACAAACAAACAAAAAACAAACAAACAAAAAAAAAAAAATATATATATATATATATATATAACATTTTCCGCTTTTATTTCCAGGACACCTTTTGTCTGAACCTGCCCATTTTTCTTGTGAGCAGAAGTATTGGAACAGATAAACTTAAAGTAAATACGACCTAAGTAGTTGCAAGTAGTTAATTAGAGCAGCTTCATCAAACCCGGTGACAGAGATGCAGAGCATCTACCCCTCTGGCTTTGGTGATATTGTGGGTTTGGAACAATTTCTAACATTTTTGTAATTTTAACGAGCAGGTTTAGGGGTGTTGAGCACACTTTGAGTCAAATCACACACACAAACTATGATGTCCAGGGGACATCTTTTCAGCAGATTAGGCGATGAAACATTTTATAATATTTCTATCAAAAAATACCTTGTAAAGTTTCATTATCTGGTCTAATTTAAACAGCTAAAAGTGAAAAGCTACTCAAAACTCAGTATGGATTTTTCAGGGCATCTGCTTACAGATTATTTGACCTATTTGTATCTTTTTTTTTCACATGAATCTGAAATATGGCCCCTTTTTTGAAAACCAATCCAATGTCCATGTGTGCGTGTGCTCAGCGGAGAGAACAAACATTATCATTGCCGGTTCCTGAGCCTCTAAAAAAGACTGGTGACGCCCCTGGTAACAAGTATTGAAGCAGCAGGTTAAAATGTAGTGGAGTAAAAGTGGAAGTAGGAGAAAAAATAATACTTCAGAAAAATACAGATTTGTGTTTAGGGTTGTTGTCTTGTTGAAGTATCTAGCCCTGGTATTACTCTTTACATATAGCCTCTCCTTGTGCAAAGTGTGCTGAATAGTTGAACGATGCACAGTGACTCCATCTGCAGCAAGATGATGTTGTAGGTCTTTGAAGTTGACTATGACTGTTCTCACCATCCAATTGGGCTTCACCCAAATACTTCTGGATCAACAGGCTTCCATTTCTGTGCTGAGTCACTGCTTTCTCTACTCTAACTGTGCAATTAAGCTAGGAACACTCTAGCACCACTTGCTAGACAATTAAAGCAACTGCATCTGTGGTTATTACATCCCCTTCCCTCTGATAATACTAGTCTTGTTATCACAATGCCAGTATTATTTCACTGCATTCCAACAATAACAATTACATACAGAGAGTAACTTGACTAAGCCAAAACACAACAATAACACATATTCTTTTTTTATTTTTTTTTATAAACAAGAACTTTTCTAGGGATTTCGGGTAGACTGCCTCCATTCCTGTGAGTCCCAGGACGCATTCTAGTTCTGTGGCTGGGGGAACTCAACACTAAACTAAGTATAGTCCTTTAAGTAACTTGGAGGTTTCTTGTTTCTTTGTGATCTTCTCAATTCTGGTTGCTCAGTCTCTACAGAAGAATTGGACGCGCTTGCCTCCAGCATTGGTGCGTTTGTCACTATACCATCTTCTGAAGATGACACGTTGGGAGTCTCGGGAAAAGTAGTTGGAGTGACGACTTCCACAGGTAAGGGATCAGGAATCTCAGTTTCCATTGGAGACAGTTCAGAGTACCTGCGTCTCACTTGATCAATGTGTCTCGTCACCAGTCTTCCATTTCCAAGAGTGATACTGTAAGACACAGGACCAGTTCTTTTCTCCACTGTTCCTGGTATCCAAGTGGGACCTGGAGCGAAGTTTCTTGTATACTCTCCCTCACCAACCTGAACATCCCTCTCTCGAGCATGTTGATCATGGTACAATTTCTGTTTCTGCTGCTTGTTTTGTACCTGTCTTCAGAAGTCAGGATGTATAAGATCCAGTACCGATCTCAGCTTCCGGCCATACAGCAATTCTGCTGGAGATTTACCTGTTGTGGATTGTGGAGTAATTTGATAGCTGAACGAAGCTCGTGCTACTTTGGTTTCAATACTATCTCCTGTACTCTTCTTCATCAATCCCTTGAAGGTTTGTACAGCTCTTTCAGCTAAGCCATTTGACGATGCATGGTACGGAGCTATAGTTACATGAACGATGCCATTTCATGAATTCCCCAAACTCTGAACTGGTGAAACAAGTTCCATTGTCTGAAACCACCATCTCTGGTATCCCATGTTGGCTAAAACTCTTCCTTTAGCACTCAATGGTTGTAGCTGATGTAGAATTGTTCAGGGGGAAAGCTTCCAACCATTTAGAATGGGCATCAATTAGAATGAGAAACATTTCACCCATCCAAGGTCCAGCATAATCAATGTGTACCCTTCTCCAAGGCTTCACTGTCTACTTGGATTTTGGCTTTTGTGACCCAGTTCTTCTTTAAATACTTCGGCATGCTTTTCTAGAATCTCCATTGAAAGCTCTTTAAGCCATCCTCTTCCAAGTAAGTTTGGCCCTTCTCCATCTAACACTATCATGGGCAGTGTTTTTACAGCTGACTGATTCTCTATTGTCACCTGTGCCATGCCCAGCACCCCTAATTTCTCTCCTGTGTAGGTCTTCAGCTGCATGGAGGAGTTTTCCAATTCTGGAACTATACCCTTCTTCCAAAGCTTAAAGTACTGCTCTTTGCTGATGACTGTTACTCCACAGCCTGTGTCAATCTCGAATGTCACTTCTGTTCCATTAATTTTGACTGTTTTGGTGATGGGTGCCACTCTGTTTAGCTGCTGCCTGTTGTTTGTACTCTTCCTCCCCTTTGAGCCTTGGTCGCTCCTTTTAGACTCCTACATGCACGTTTTATATGACCTCGCCCACAGTTGTGACAAATCTCTTTGGCAAACTTGCATTCAGCTGCTGCATGTAGCCCTTTACACCTGTAGCATGTTTGGCATCTCTGCTGTACCTTGTGCTCTGCTGAGAAGACACGATGGACTGTTGCATTCCCCTTATGAATCAGTGCTGAAGCCATTGAATCATCAGGAAGGTGCCCATGTAGGTCTCTAATATCTTTGCAGATTCCATTGCTTGTCTTATTTTCAAAGCTTTATTGAATGTTAAATCATCCTCTGCCAACAACCACCTTTGAATCCTTCCATCACTCACGCCACAGACCAGCCTATCCCTCAGCATTTGTGTTAGAGCCTCTCCATAGTTACAGTGCTGTGCCAGTTTACTCAACTCAGCTACATAGTCAGCAACACTTTCTCCATTTCTGCAAACTCTAGAATTGAACTTGAATCTCTGCATGATTTCGCTCGGCTTTGGATTAAAATGTGCTTTGAGTAAATCCACCAACTCTTTGTATGTTTTATCACTTGGCTTCTGTGGGCATAGCAAACTTCGCATGAGACTGTATGTGGCAGCTCCTACACCACTTAGTAGAATGGCCTTCTTTTTATCATCATCCACAATGTCATTAGCCAGGAAAAAATAGTCAAGCATTTCAGAATATTCTTCCCAGGACTGGGAATTGCCATCAAAAGGAGTCACTGACCCTACCGTACTCATTTTGTTGTGCTGTAGTTGCTGGTAGGCCTGTGCAAACCTCCCAATGCTGCTCTGTTCCGGTGTTACACCATTTTCTGTGACCGTCGGATTCTGTGACCACAGAGAGCGCTATTGCACAGTTTCTGTTCACGGGCACGAGCGCGCTACGTAGACTGCGTAAGCTACGCGGACTCGCTTTATTTTCTCCTTCTGCTGCTGTCGGTCCGCCGGACGATGAGAAACGGTGTTTACAGTTTATTTTGTCTATAAATAAAATAAACGATCTTAAACATGAGCGTTTCATTATTAATTCTCTACATTTTCACCTTGTATGAAGAAGGCAGGGGGGGAGTAAAAGATTAGATAAAACCTGAGTAACACTGAGTAACTGAGTAACAGAAAACTGAGTAACACTAAGAAAATGTTTACTTTTATCCCATTACTTTTATGTTGGTAGTATTGCAAAACAGAAGAAAATGGATTGATTATCTCATACTTTACACCTGTGCTATCATGCTAAACATACATTAGATAATGTGTATCATATTTAAACTGATATATAATTAATTCAAATGGTAGTTAAAATGGCCTTTGGGATGTTAAAAGATAATTACATTTATAAAAGGTTTAGGTTATTTTTTCATTGTTTTCTGATATTTTGGAGACAAAATGGGCTGAAACATGATGCAACTGTAAATATGTGCCTTTGCCAGGTCCTATCTTAAGCATGAGTTATAAAGTTGTTGTTTTTTTTGTGAAAGTGATGCAATCACTGGGCTTTACTCATACTGACAGCTAGCATCAGAATATGTGACCCTATTCCACCTACATTTAAAACAGTGTAAAACTAACCAAATCTTCTCAGATTACTCACCATCCCTTCACCTTTTCAGCTACACACAACACTTATTACTGGACTTTACCATAATGCTTTACATTAAGGGTTACACTTTCTGACAGCTGGCATCAGAATATGTGACCCTATTCCATCTCCATTTAAAACAGTGTAAAACTAACCAGATCTTCTCAGATTACTCACCATTCCTTCACATTTTCAGCTACAAAAACATTTATTACTGGACTTGACCATAATGCTTTATATTAAGGGTCACAGATTCTGACAGCTGGTATCAGAATATGTGACTCTATTCCATCTCTATTTAAAATAGTATAAAACTAACCAAATCTTCTCAGATTACTCACTATTCCTTCACCTATTCAGCTACAAAATAAAATCAAGAATGGTATTCACAGGTAAGCCTTGGCATAGGGGGTCACGGATTATGACAGCTGGTATCAGAATATGTGACCCTCTGCCATCTCCACATACAATAGTGTAAAACCAACCAGATCTTTTCAGATTACTCACTGTTCCTTCACATTTTCAGCTACAAAAACATTTATTACTGGACTTTACCATACTGCTTTATATTAGGGGTCACAAATTCTGACAGCTGGTATCAGAATATGTGACCCTATGCCATTTCTATTTAAAATAGTGTAAAACCAGTCAAATCCTCTCAGATTACTCACTATCCCTTTACCTTTTCAGCTACACAAAATATTTATTACTGGACTTTACCATAATGCTTTAGAATAGGGGTCACAGATTCTGACAGCTGCCAACAAGATCTGTGCCTTTAATGTATCTTCAAAAAATATTAAAAGACCAAGCAAATATTTTCAGGTAACTTACCATCCTTTTAAAAAAGAATGAATTACCTGAGTGCATTGACAAATATCATGTTTGTGTTATAAAATGAAAATTAACTGGCCTTTAATTTGTTTCCCCGAACTTGTGTTGGTTTAAGCATTAACATTTTAAAGTCATGTATGAAATATATTGTACTCCTAGAGCCAATTAACGTTTGTGTTAAGGGCGGGGCGTTTCCTCAATCATCCTGTGTAACTTTAGTAACGTGACTGTCATCACGAACATTGGCGGTTTTTGTTTAAAGTGAAGTTAGCTAAAGCGGCTGTAAACATTGGCACTTTATTTCGGAACTGAACCTTTCGATATTTCGGTTAGTTTGAGTTCAGTATGGATCCTGAAATGGTAAAACAAATCAGGGAATTTCTTACCAAAGGTAAATGCCCTGAACACTTTGACAAGCATCAACGGTACACACTGCGACGGAAAGCACCCAATTTCTGCGGTAATGGTAAGTATGAATTTCATTAGCATTGATATAATTGTTAAATATATGACAAAACGGTCATTTTGAATGTTGATGAATAATATGTCGCCATACGTTTGTGCTTTTACCGTTTAATTGTCTAAAATACTCAACCTCGTTATCATCGCCATCTTTTCTGTAGATGAAGACCTGTTCTACATAAGACATAAGGGCACTGACAAAGAGCTAAAGGTCAAAGTTGTGTATAGTGCGGCAGAGGCCGATGCTCTGTTTGTCGAATTCCATAGCAGTGACATTGGCGCTCACTGTGGGCAGATCAAAACTAGAGATGCAATATCTCAACGATTTTATTGGCCTTGCATGTCTGCAGATATTCAAAAGTGGGTATGTTTTTTCTACCTCTATTATTCAATTTATGGATTAACTAAAGAAGTTTAAAAAAATATATATTAATACAATTTATGTGTTTCTCTTGTGCCTTATAGGTGTCACAGTGCACAGTGTGCCAGAAGAATAAACGAGATATCAAAGTTGGCGTGGAATACAAGCCAATCAAGGTATACACTGGCATTTTTGTACCAAATCACACTTGTACTACTTGTACTATTGTCTTGTAAAAAGGAATGTATTAAATAACCTATTTTGCATTTACAGTGTAAATTACAATTTCCGGACAATGACCTATATTAGTCATTCTAAACTCTCAACTCAAGTCCTATAGTAAATCACTATCCTGAAGACATAATATTCCCTGCCATCTGATCCAGCTTTATCATCAGGGCCATTTTTGAGCTGGATCAGGTGTGTTGGATGTAAGGAAGAGTTGACAATTTTTGGCCAGTGGGCTCCTAGGAGTTTTATATCTATGATGATTTCTTCTCTTTGTTGAGCTTTCTACTGGTAATTGAACCATAATGTAATCTGTACATCATGCAATGTTAATGCAAGCAGTTACTGCGGTGAGATATTCTGGGATAAAGCTGATGGAGACTTAGGGCCCTATCGTACACCCCGCGCAAGGCGTGTAGCGTGGCGCGTTGCCATCTTACACCCCCTCAACTATTTTTAGGCCTTGCGCACGCGTCCTTAAAATAGCAATGGACTTTCGGAATGTATTAACGCAGATGGGCGTGGTGGTCTGGAAATGAGGTGTTAATTTTCTGGCGTGTTTCTATCTTGGTGGCGGAAAAACCCATTGCGCGATTGATCCGGTGAAACGACGTCTAAATTCAACAGTCACTCACGCAGCCAAAACGGAATTACGATTACCCTGCGCCCTGCGCTCCAAAATACCCCATACCATCACTTCCTTACCACAGAAAAATACACCTCACCCACAACCTTCAGCAATCAACTATAAAAATAAAATATACATAAAAGTCTGCACAGTAACTATAAATTATTATTAGTTATATTTATTTCTGTCAGTTATAAGGATTTATATTTATGTTCGGTACACAGACTTATATTAAGCTATAAGTCTGTGTACCGAACATAAATATAAATTATTATTAGTTATATTTATTTCTATCAGTTATAAGGATTTATATTTATGTTCGGTACACGGACTTATAGCTTAATATAGCAGACACAGGCATTCTGCTGTTTAAGAATTCCAACAGATGCTTATTCTCACTTAAATGCTGGAGTTTTTGAAATAAAAAATTAAAAGAGAAAAGAACTTTGATTAAACATAAATTTATTTTATTTCACTTTGCTATTATTTAACTGAAACTCACTTTTATATCTGAAAAATAAAGCACATTGTCAGCGTCTGGTGCTGCCCGTCAATTATATAAAACTTAAAACATGCACAGAAATATAAAGCAATATTTTAGAATTCGTTTCTTTTCGCCAGGGCAAATTTATTAAAATATTAAATATATTAATTTATGAATTAAAATCTCGTCCAGTGCTCAAAATGTCAGGCACGCAAAGCAAGCTTGGCGCAGTGCGTGGCATTGCGCGCGGCATTGCGCACAGAATAACCTCTGTCTTCTAAAATAAACGTTTTAATAAATAGGTCGGAGAAGTATAGTAAAATGAATGCTATTAAACTTACTAAAGCTAATAAATGTACTAATAATTAGTCAAGATAAATCGGGCAAAATGGGCTGCGCCTCTCTCTCTCTCTCTCTCTCTCTCTCTCGCGCTCTCTTTCGCAGCACGGAGCTGAATTCAGCGCCAGGCTACACATAATATAAAACTCAGTTCAGTTAAATAAAAATAAGTAAGGGCCTGTAAGTATAAGTAAAGGAACTGTAAGGAAACATTGTTAAATATAAAGGATAGTTTGAGGTTTTGGTGAGCTGTTTTCTAGGATTTGAAACTGAAACTAACTGAAACTTTGATTATTCTGCAGAAAGCCTGGGTTATTTTAAATGATTTTTTTTAATGAGTTTATATTTTATATTTTTTATTTATTATTTTAATGATTTTTATTCTTTTATTAATCGAATTATTAAATATATATCTTCATAAGATATAAATTCTTTACCTTTTATGTCTATTTGTATGATCTTTTTAAAAGGTCCTATTTTTCCTTCTTTATGTATATATTTTATTCGTCTACAATAAATGTCAGTTTTTATTTCTATTTTTATATATATTTTTAATCCCTTTTAAACTGTTAATGCTCAGCAGCATTGTAAATGAGGGTCTTATCCAGTGTAAATATTGGTTGAGTGCTTGTTTAATATTCAGTGTTGCAAAACCAGTTTTTACATAAACAATAAACAGAATAAAAAATAAAATAATTTTATTTTATTTAAGCTGCTGGTGTTTCTTTCACAGCCTGACGCGCAGTCATTTTTCTATGCGCTCTTAAAATAGGAATGAACAGAAGTCAGCGCGCTCCTGTCTCTTAAAGGTGATGGATACTGACACACATTTCGTTTTACGCCCAAAACACACCCATGAATAATTTTCGCGCTTGTCGCATGCACCGCTTAAATAGCATTGGACTTTAGGAATATATTTACGCCGATGGGCGTGGAGGTCTGGAAGTGAGGTGTGTTCAGGTGAATATCTGTCGTGTTGCTATTTTAGCGGCGGAAAACACACATGCGCCATTGACTGATTAAAACCCTGGCAACAGTCAATTGTCAACAGTCTATTCCGATCTCAATAACAGGTGCGCAACCTGTGCCCGCGTGCCCAGCGCATACACACCCTGCTTGTTACACACAAAAGGATAAGCATCAATGCACACACACACAACTTTTACATTAAAAATAAACAGAATGCAAAGTAAAACATTATTCAACATCAACACAAAATATAGGTCTTTGTTAAATTATTTTTGTTAGTGTTTGCTAAATTATGAGTGGATTCATCAACCCTTTGATGAGCAAAAAGTACCCGTCTGCGTGTATATTTTCGATATATTTTTCAGTTCATTATTTAAATAACGCAGTATTCAATGTACTCCTTAATTAACTTGTTTTTGGTCATTGTACATCCTTATTTTATTTTTTCCTTTCTTACTTAAGGAAGAAGATTTTGTATTTATACATCAAGTTTACACACACAGGTCAGACACTACCCACATTTACCATTTCACAGCTCAGCACAGCTTCCCATCTCACAACTCAGTATTTTGTTAAAATACATTGCTTTCATACAATGGCGTTTGCCACTCTTAAAAAAAATTACAACAGTTCACTTCGAGATTAAAGTCCTGATATTACAAGAATAAAGTCGCAATATTAACAGAATAAAGTCGCAATATTACCAGAATAAATTATTTTGACGGAAATGTAGTGCTGAGTGCGTGGGCTTTAGTTTCAAAAGTGCAGAGAGAGGGAAAGGAGTATTTTCCGCAGCTGTTTTACAAGGCTGCTGTTACCATCAGTTATCTACATTTCTAACCTGCTATTATTAATGCTCTAGTGTTACAGTTAGACAGTGTTCAGATTTAGCCGTGGTGGCGCATTGCAACCACGTCCAGTCCAGAATGCGCGCGCTGCAAGGACCTGTTGATCAAATATTTTCAAATATAAAGGATAGGTTGAGGTTTTGGTGAGCTGTTTCCATTATTTGAACTGAAACTAATGTCAGTTATTCTGCACATCATCAGAAAGTCTGTTATTGTTTTAAATGATTTTTTTATTTATAAATATAATATAAATATAATAAGTATATAAATAATATATATACATAATGAGTTTATATTTTATATTATTTAGTTTTTTTATTCATTTTATTTATTTTTTTATTTATTTGTTCTTACTATGTTACTATGTTCTTAGTTTATTCATATTAATTTTATAATTTCTTATCGTTCTTATCATTTTACTTTACTTGCACTATTATTATTTTTTTTCTTCATTAGATATAAATTCTTTACTTTTTATATGTCAATTTTTTATGGTCTTTTTAAATTGTCCTATTTTTTATTTTTTACATTTATATTTTATTCATCTATAAATGTTGTTTAAAATTTATATTTCTTTTATTTATTTATTTATTTATTTATTTTTGTACTATTTTGTTCCTTTTTATTTCTAATTCTTTATTAAATATTTTAATCCCTTTTAATCCCTTTGATTGATTGATTAATAGTCAGTGTTGCAAACCCAGCTTTTACATAAACAATAAACAGAATTAAGAATTAAAATCATTCTAAACATTACTCTGCCCTTAAATTAGCTGCTGATTGTGAAGGCGCAGTCAGCTCCTCTCTGCCCTGAAGATAGGAGCACGCAGAAGTCAGTGCCACCTGCGTCTTAAAGGGAATGACTCCTGGCACACTGATTGGTTTATTTCACATTACGCCCAAAACACACCCATGAATAATTAAGAGAATTAGTACATGCCCTTTGCGCCTTTGGAGCTGCGCAAGGCGTATTTTTTGCGCCCTCACGCAAAGACACAGGACAGGCCCCTTAGTCCAGCAGCGCAGAGCGCAATTAACTAGTGTGCTATAGATCGCTAAAATAGGGCCCTTAATTACACTAAGGGCCCTATTTTAGCGATCTATAGCGCAGTCAGATGCGCTTTGTCCTGTAACGTTCCTAGCAAGGGGGCGCAAAAACAGGCGTTGCGCCTTTCCAAACGCGCAAAAGGCGTTCACTAATTCTCTTAATTAAACATGGGTGTGTTTTGGGGATAACGTGACATAAACCAATCAGCTTGCCACTTTCCTTTCCCTTTAAGAGCCAGATGGCTCTGATTTTGGCGTGTTGGGATTTAAATGGTGCAGCTACCTGGACCTGATATTATTATTATTATTATTATTATTATTATTATTATTAATAATAATAAATGGTAAAGTTATATATAGTCTAAGTTTCTTTAAGTAGAAACCAAAAAAATCTGTAAAACTTTGTAGATTGTGTAAATAACAGTACTTTACCAAGATTTACAGATTGTGTATATAATAATAATAATAATAATAATAATAATAATAATAATAATAATAATTATTATTATTATTATTATTATTATTATTATTATTGTTATTATTATTGTTGTTATTATTATTATTGTTGTTGTTGTTATTATTATTAATTGTATTATTATTATTATTATTATTATTATTATTATTATTATTATTATTATACACACAATCTGTGTATAAAAGTCAGCATCTTGGTAATGTACTGTTATTTACATAACCTACAAGGTTTTACAGATTTTTTTGTTTCTACTTAATGAAACTTAGACTATATACAACTTTACCATTTATTTTGATTAAGAAGATTATTCTTTCAATTAATAAAATATTTTTCAGTTATTGTCACCAAGAATATCATTATCACAAAAACACTCTGTAGCTAAATAACAAACCGCTTCAAACGGGTGAGTTCTACAGCCCAGAAGAACAGTGGGTAGTTTTAATGTCTGTTTGTGATGAAGGAAAAAGGATGTTTTATTCTAACTCCATTATTTTAGAAAACTAGATCACATTTGTTGTATTTATTTGTTTACAATAAAGTTTATTTATATATAAAGAGATGTAAAGCCCTCTAATAATCCTGAATATCCAGTAATTATTATTTCAGCGCAGCTTAAACAATTTTAGTCCTGTGATTTTCATTACATCTAAAAATAATTTAAATACTGAAAAAAATGTTAATTTAGTTTTTTTTACCTAGATTTTTGTTTCTCAAGAAGAGAAGTTATTATATACTAGAGTTTATCGGCCCGACCTGTCCAAGCCCCCCATTATGAGTCTTATTTAAACCGATATAAATTCCTGTGCTTCGTCTCTTTCGCAGCGTATTTTTCCATCTTGGTCAAATAACAATATAACATCTCAGTAAAGATGGTGGTTATAGTGTTAGGCTTTTTGTTCCACTGATTTGCTGTTGGAACTACACTTGATCCGACGTCATTTATTTTAAATTAAAGACAGAGGCGCCGTGCGTTCTGCCATGCGCTCCGCCGCCTCACACGTCTCCAGCAGCCAGCGGCATTTTAGAGCGCTGGCCAAAACAAGACATGAATTAATAACCTGCTCTGAGCTTTAAAATTATATAAACGGTTCCTGGAGACATAGAAAATTAATCGATCATTTTTTGTAATCGAGTAACTCGAATTACTCGAGTAATTTGCTAAACTACTTTGTTGGGAACACATAAACTATGAAATTTTATGTAATCATTTAATCATGAAAGGCATGAGGTTTAATGTCAACCATGTTCCTTTCACAGTTCACAGAAAGATGTGCACTAGCAGAGACACTATGATCAGTCTCAGGACTCTATTCTTAATTGATTTCCAATGATATAGCCAACTCAAAATTAGTTTCCGATTGTGATTGCAGATACAAAAGGGAACTCAAAATAATTACTGAAGTACTTTTCCAATCAATCAATTACTTATTTGCTCTTACTTTATTAATTTCCTTCATTAATAATTTTACTTATGGCCAAGTAAATCGTCACTACAGTGATAGCACTCATACTTCACTACTTTTTGCCTGAATATTGGATTCAGTTTTATGACTATACCAAGTCATAGCTTGGTGAATTCTTGAAATATGACTTGGATGAAAGAAACTCCTCACATGCCTAGAAATTCCTAGCTTTCAACATGAGGTATGTTGACATTGTTACAAGTTAAAAAAGCATATGTTTAAATCACTTCTAAAAACCATGGTGTCACTTTGCATTGATGGTTTGGAAAATGGTAAATTATACACATAATATACAAATATATGTCTTAATGATATTAATACTTACGAACAAAATACTGTACTGAATGTTTGTTTCATGAACGTGTTTAATAAATCTCATTAGACAGTGTCAAAACTCTGGAGAGAAGTTTTTTATTTTAAATACACATTTCAGAAATTATTAGCTGTAATTGTATATTATAATTAAATTGTAATTATATATTGATAGGGGCTGACATTTTTATTGGTTCCTTTTTTTCCTATGATGAATATATCTTTTCTTGTCTATTTTGACCGACCAAGGTTCCATTTGAATTGGTTGGAATGGATCTTATTGGCAAGCTTGTGGAGACAGAACAAAAGAACCAGTACATATGTGTAGTCATCGACTATTGTACCAGGTGGGCCCAGGCATATGCACTGAAATCTAAATCTGCGGCAGAGGTGACACAGTGCATTTTAAAGTTTGTTTACCAATTTGAAATGCCAAAACGGATTCTCACTGACCAAGGACGGGAATTTGTCAATGCTGTGAGTATTTTTATACATGATTGATTTGATTGTTGTACTTGCTTTTGTGAT
This sequence comes from Astyanax mexicanus, assembly GCF_023375975.1. Taxonomy (NCBI): domain Eukaryota; kingdom Metazoa; phylum Chordata; class Actinopteri; order Characiformes; family Acestrorhamphidae; genus Astyanax; species Astyanax mexicanus. The sequence goes on from NC_064409.1 coordinate 27,538,580, forward strand.
ATGTAACTGTAACACATTGTATAACTGTAATAACTACTTTAAAATGTCATAATTACATTTTAAATTTAAGTTCTCTTTACAAGATGGTTGTTTTTCATAAGTACCATTATTCAAGGTTATTAAATGTTTTTATTCTGTTCTACTTTCTCTCTAGATTAACACAGAAGTATGCAAAATACTTGGCATTAGAAGGAGTCTCTGTGCCCCCTATCACCCCCAAACAAATGGGTTGGTAGAGAGACTCAATGGCACTCTACAGTACATACTTTGTTAGCCCCCTTTCACACAATGGTCAAGACCCCCACAGAGTAGATATTAGTGGTGGGTCATTTTCAGCACTGCAGTGACACTGACATGGTGGTGGTGTTGTGCTAGTGTGTGTTGTGCTATTATGAGTGGATCAGACACAGCAGTGCTGCTGAACCAAATATCCTGCCAGTGTCCTGTGTCCTGCGTCCTGTGACCGCTGATGAAGGACTAGAGGATGACCAACACAAACTGTGTAGCAACAGATGAGCTACTGTCTCTGAATTTACATCTACAAGGGGGACCAACTAGGTAGGTGTGTCTAATAGAGTGGACAGTGAGTGGACACAGTCTTTAAAAACTCCAGCAGCACTGCTGTATGTGTGTTACTTCAGTGCTGAGAATGATTGACCGGCCAAATAACAACTGCTCTGTGGTTGTCCTGAACATTGAAGAACAGGGTAAAGGGGAGGCTAACAAACTACGCAGAGAACAGATGGACTACTAGTCTGTAATTATAGAACTACAAAGTGCTGATTTAATTTAATTACAAAGAAGTGGGTTTAATTTATGGTTGATCACTGAATACAGGATATGACTCCTTATTTTATAAATATATTTAACATTTTGAAGCAGTATTGCAGAGTTTTACAGTTACTAAAAAGCTTTTTTCAGTGCAAAGTTCACTTTTTCAACATGTAGCTCAGCACAAACAGTTCATTTTATAACGTAAATGCTCTAATAATATAAAAATGCTGCATGTTTTATATAAAAAAAATAATTCAATCAAAACATTAATGCTAGTGTTATTCCAGTAGGAATACTTTATCGGTCAAAACACACACTAATAAACAATGACTGTTGGCATTAAAGTAAATACAGTATGAAGTAGTAAATAATGATTTACTCTGTAGTTTTGTTTTGGATTGAAATTAGTTTATTATTCTTTGGCTGATCATGTAGAGAACAGTGTAAAAAGTAGAACAGGGTAGTGTCATACCTGACTGGGATCAGGCAGAGAAAGAAAAGGGAGACACTGCTGGGATGGGATACGAAGCAGTTGTGTTTATTCAAAAACACAGGAAAAATTATAAAACTCAAAAATGGAAAACAAATGAAAACAAGGAATATGCAACAATAACTATACGGGAAAACTAGAAACAAACTCAGAAATTGACAAATAAGATTGGACTGGGCAAAGTAAAGAAAATACTGAAAAAACGGGAAAAACGAAAATCAGCCGAAACAATAAAACCAGGAAGTGGCCAAAACAATAAGACCTGCGCGTAGCGCGGTACAGCGGGGAAAACGGGACAACTAGGCTAACAAACGAGAACAAAAAACTACTAAGCAGAGCTTAGGGAAAACGGCTAGACTGAGAAAAATAAAACTGGACAAATAAACAAAATAAGAAAATATAACAGAAAATACTTAGGCAACGGGGAATCCGGGGAAACGGGAAGACAGGACCGTCAGGGAGAAACGCTTTGTACAGACAGCTAACAGGCTGGAACCGCAGGGAAACACAGACCATGATAGAGACCAATACTCGGCGAAGAGTGGAGGAGAGCAGCGTGCTTTTAAGCTGCTCTCCACAGCTGAAGCCAGTCTGTGATCAGGGCTGAGCAGCCGTGTGTGTGTGTGCTCAGAAGGAGCGGATGTCCTTATATGGGCATAGTGTTCTCAGCGAGTGCCGGAGGGGGGGCGCGGTTGCTCAGGCCTGACAGTACCCTCCCCCGAGGCGGCCGGGCGGGCCACTGAGCGGGGACGACCCGGACGACGGCTGATAGAGGCAGGGCCAGACGCAGGGGACCGGGCCCTCACTCGGGAGGATGTGCTGGGCGTGGAGCTCAAAGAACGGGGACGAGATGGCCCCGGGACGGAGCGCACCCCACGAGGCCGCCCTCTGGGCCTGGGCGCCGGCCGGTCAGGGTGCTTGACGTGGAAGTCATGAAGGAGAGCCGGATCGAGGACTTGCGCCGCCGGTACCCAGGAACGTTCCTCAGGGCCATAACCCTCCCAGTCCAGAAGGTACTGCAGCCCATTCCCCCGCCTCCGGGAGTCCAGCACCTCCTTTACTCGGTAGGCTGGGGCACCCTCAATCTCCAGGGGCTCCGGTGGAGCCTCGCTAGGGGTGGCCTCATCCAGGGGGCCTGGGATCACTGGTTTGAGCAGGGAGACATGGAAACTGTTGTGAACTCTTGAGTACTGGGGCAGCTTAAGCTTGTAACAAACATCATTTATCTTTCTGAGAATAGTATAAGGACCAGAATACTTAGCTTGAAGCTTTTTAGTCGTCTTGTTCCCGGTCCTCAGATCCTTGGTGGCCAGCCAGACTCGATCCCCGGGCTGGTAGTCTGGGTCCGGACCCCGCCGACGATCGGCTTGAGCTTTGTAGCGTCGCAGGAAGGTCTGGATCTGTTGGTGAGTTGACGTCCAAACCTCTTCGCAGCGTCGCATCCAGTCGTCAATGGCGGGTACCGGGGTCTCCACTGCAGTCCAGGGGGCCAGCGGAGGTTGGTAACCCAGATAGACCTGAAATGGGGTCAGACCAGTCGTGGCACATCTGAGAGAGTTCTGGGCCATCTCCGCCCAGACCAGGAACTTGGGCCAGTCCTCTGGATTTTTATGACAGTACACACGAAGGAACTTCCCTAGTTCCTGGTTAGCACGCTCACACTGGCCGTTGCTCTGGGGGTGATACCCCGACGTCAAGCTGACATTCACCCCTAAATGTTGACAAAAGGCCCGCCAGACTCTCGATATAAACTGGGGGCCACGGTCGGAGACAATGTCCTCTGGGATACCAAAATGGCGGAATACATGGTCCACCAAGGCTTGGGCCGTCTGGAGGGTGGATGGCAAAGAGGAAAATGGGATAAATCGCACCCCCCTTGAGAAACGGTCGATGATGGTCAGGACTGTGTTGAAACCCAGTGAGCTGGGCAGGTCAGTTACATAATCCAGAGCCAGATGGGACCAAGGGCGTTCCGGGACAGGGAGAGGCATGAGCTTGCCTGTGGGGAGAGCCTTAGGGGTCTTGCATTTGGCACAAGCACTACAGGATGCTACAATCCTAGCGATGTCTGTTCTCATGCCCTCCCACCAGTACTTTTGAGAGAGAAGGTGGAAGGTTCGCCTCCCTCCTGGGTGACCTGATGAGGGTAACGTGTGAGCCCAAGTGACAAGACGGACCCGAAAGGGAGCAGGGACGTAGGTCAGTCCCTGTGGACAGGCATGGGGAACAGTAGTATTAACTAATGCCTGGGATAATTCATCGTCTAGGTCCCACTGAATGGCCTGGATCTTAACACTAGGGGGCAGGACAGGTATGGCACTAGCCTGGATTGGGCTGTCCTTTTGGAAGACTCTGGACAGGGCATCGGCCTTGGTGTTCTTGGAACCTGGTCTATAAGTAATAGAAAAAGCAAAGCGTGAAAAAAAAAGGGACCAACGGGCCTGACGGGGGTTCACTATCTTAGTGTGTCTAAGAAACTCCAAATTCTTGTGGTCGGTGATCACCTGGAAAGGAAAGGCAGCACCTTCTAACCAGTGACGCCATTCACCCAAGGCCAATTTCACCGCGAGGAGCTCACGATCTCCCACGCCATAATTTTGCTCCGCTGCACTCAACTTACGTGAGAAAAAGGCCACGGGGTAGATTCTGTCACTCTCCCCATGGCGTTGGGAGAGAACAGCCCCCACTCCGGCGTTAGAGGCATCTACCTCTACGATAAAAGGCTTCTGGGGGTCAGGGTGTTTAAGGATTGGGGCAGAAGTAAAAGCCAACTTAAGGGCCTGGAAGGCTTTATCAGCCTGGGGGGTCCATACTAGCTTCTTAGGGGCACCTTTAAAAAGGGAAGTGATAGGAGCAGCCAGGGTGCTAAAGTTCTTGATAAACCGCCTGTAGAAATTGGCGAATCCCATGAAGCTCTGAACCTCCTTTACTGAGGTAGGCTTGGGCCAGTCCAGGACTGCCTGAACTTTCTCCTGATCCATGACCACCCCCTCATTACTAATAATGTACCCCAGGAAGGAAACTCTGGATAGATGGAACGCACATTTCTCTAACTTGACATACAGCTCATTCTCGAGTAGACGGACTAGGACCTGGCGAACATGGCGAACATGGGACTGAAAATCAGGGGAGTAAATCAAAATGTCATCCAAAAATGCGATCACAAACTTGCCAAGGAACTCCCTGAGGACATCGTTTATGAGGCTTTGAAAAAAGGATGGGGCACTGGCCAGCCCATACGGCATAACTCGGTACTGGTAATGGCCAGAGGTGGTAAGGAATGCAGTCTTCCACTCGTCTCCCTCCTTTACTCGGAGAAGGTTGTAGGCACTTCTTAAGTCTAGCTTAGAAAATACCCGGGCACCTCTAAGCTGTTCCAAAGCGGACGGCACCAGAGGAAGGGGGTAAGGGAAGCGCTTGGTGATGGCATTCAGGGCCCGATAGTCAATACAGGGACGAAGACCTCCACCCTTCTTCTTTATAAAGAAGAAACCAGAGGCTACTGGGGACCTGGATGGTTCGATGAATCCCTGAGCAAGAGCCTCAGTAATGTATTCCTCCATAGCCTTTTCCTCCTCACCTGTCAGTGGATAAATACGGGCCTTAGGGAGGATCGGATTGTCAACCAGGTCTATTGAGCAGTCATAGGGACGGTGAGGGGGAAGCTTGGTGGCCTGGACCTGACTAAAAACCTCCTGGAGGTCGTGATACTCTGGAGGAATTTCAATTAGGTTTAGGGGCTCAGGACTCTCTATACGTGTAGAGTGGGCTTGTACTGGAACTCGTTCCAGGCAGTGGCGCTGACAGTAAGGGGACCAGGCGATTATCTCCTTCTCAGGCCAAGAGATGTGGGGATTGTGGGTCATAAGCCAGGGAAGACCTAATATAATGTCATGGTCTGTTTGAGGTAGGACTAGAAGTCGAATTTCCTCACTGTGAAGGCTTGAGACAGCCAGACGCGTAGGTTGGGTGACGTGTGTGACAGGAGCTTGACCCAGCGGCTGACCATCCAGAGCAGTGACACGGAGGGAGGGATTGACTGGTTCTGTGGGGATTTGGAGCAGCTCCACGACCTCCGCGCTGATGAAGTTGCCCTCAGCACCACAGTCTATCAGGGCTGAAACAGAGAAGGACTCATTTACACAGCGTATCAGCACAGGCAACAGGAATGATTTTGAGACCAACCCCCTGGCTGAGGTACTCACTACATTAGCGCCTGGAGTGAACTCCCGGCGCTGTCCAAGGGGTTGGGCGTGGGCTCCTGACGGACGTAGTCCGCAATCACGCCTCGCGTGATTGGAGCCTCCACAATACAAACAGAGACCCTCTCTGAAACGGCGTTGGCGCTCCTCTGGTGAAAGACGACGGGAACCCAACTCCATGGGCTCTGGAGCAGACAGAGGAAGTGTTGGCACCGTACTGGGGTATGAGGTGGTGCTGGGTTTGTTAGCCATGGCAGCCCCAAGGGTTCCAGCCGTGTTTCGGGCCTGTACGGGACTGTGGGCTACTGAACGGCTCAAAAGCTGGTCTAGTTTTATAGACAGGGAAATAAGCTGAGTTAAATCGAGCTCATCGTCCCGGCATGCCAACTCCCGCTGGATGCGTGTGCTTAACCCATGGCGATACATGGCAATGAGCGCTTGCTCATTCCAACCACTCCCAGCGGCTAGTGTTCTGAACTCAAGGGCATAATCTGAGACAGACCGGCTACCCTGGGCTAGGCGAAGGAGGAGCTCTCCCTTAGCAAGCCCCTTCCTGGGGTGCTGAAACACCGCACGAAACTCCTCTAAAAATGACTGAAGGGTCCTCCTTTCATATAAGGGGTAAACAGCGGTGGCCCAATCCAGAGCCCTGCCGGCTAGGCAGGAGACTACGAAGCCTATCTTGGCTTCATCAGTGCCGGCTGGTTGGTTTTTAAAATAAACTGCGCACTGAAGCAGAAACCCCTCACAGAGCTCTGGGTCACCATAATACGTCTCTGGTTTACTCACAGGATACGTATGGGACGTGACTTGGACAGGACTAGGGACGCTAGGCAGGTTTAGCGAAGATCTGATCAGTTCCGCTAGGTCTTTAACCTCACTGGCTAGTCCAGCAACCTGCTGTTGTTGGCCTTCTTGGTGTTGCGCCACAGTGCCAACAACTTGTGAAACGCGGGACAGCGTTTCCTGCTGTTGACCCAGGAATCGCCCCTGGGTCTGAACAGCCGTACTCAAGGCCTCCATCCCAATGGTCTCGGGTAGGGCCGAGTATTCTGTCATACCTGACTGGGATCAGGCAGAGAAAGAAAAGGGAGACACTGCTGGGATGGGATACGAAGCAGTTGTGTTTATTCAAAAACACAGGAAAAATGATAAAACTCAAAAATGGAAAACAAATGAAAACAAGGAATATGCAACAATAACTATACGGGAAAACTAGAAACAAACTCAGAAATTGACAAATAAGATTGGACTGGGCAAAGTAAAGAAAATACTGAAAAAACGGGAAAAACGAAAATCAGCCGAAACAATAAAACCAGGAAGTGGCCAAAACAATAAGACCTGCGCGTAGCGCGGTACAGCGGGGAAAACGGGACAACTAGGCTAACAAACGAGAACAAAAAACTACTAAGCAGAGCTTAGGGAAAACGGCTAGACTGAGAAAAATAAAACTGGACAAATAAACAAAATAAGAAAATATAACAGAAAATACTTAGGCAACGGGGAATCCGGGGAAACGGGAAGACAGGACCGTCAGGGAGAAACGCTTTGTACAGACAGCTAACAGGCTGGAACCGCAGGGAAACACAGACCATGATAGAGACCAATACTCGGCGAAGAGTGGAGGAGAGCAGCGTGCTTTTAAGCTGCTCTCCACAGCTGAAGCCAGTCTGTGATCAGGGCTGAGCAGCCGTGTGTGTGTGTGCTCAGAAGGAGCGGATGTCCTTATATGGGCATAGTGTTCTCAGCGAGTGCCGGAGGGGGGGCGCGGTTGCTCAGGCCTGACAGGTAGCAGTTGATTTGAAGTGTTCTTGAGGTTTTAACTGATATAAATACACATCAGTTAAAATATTGCCGTCTAAGATGAGTTGAATAAAAATGGTAAAGTATTTGTCACCACATAAAATGCTTTTAAGGTGGAACTGATTTATTGCAGTGAATGAAAAAAACGTAATTGCATCAGAGAAGCATTCATAAATAGAATAGTGTATCTTCTTGAACAAATGAAGTATTAGAAACAAAAAAATCCAGCACTTTACACTGTAAAAAGTGTTATTTCAGTTCTACCTAAAAATTACTTTGTGTGATTACACACAAATGAAATTGTTTTACTCAGATCAATATATCACCTTGATTTTTAAGAACTGTTCATAAAAAAATATTTAGGTTGAATAAAACTAGTTAATTTACTTGTTACAGACGCTTACTGTACCTGGTTTGCATCATTTAGCACACAACACCCCTAATATCTTGTCATATTGTACAGGACACATAATGGATTGTCCACTGCAAAAAAATGACAACTTTTACAGATGGTCAACACACCTGGGTGAAAGATCGGCTAAGATGGCAGTCAATTGTGATTTGCCTATTTGTTCAAATTTGTTCAACAGTTTGTCTCTATAACCATTATCATTTCTTGGGCTTAGATTGCAGTCAGATAGTAAATTGATATGCAGTTTTTTTCATGTTTGGTATTGGAGTTCGGTGTAAAATCTTTGTAATAGTATATGCAAGTATTTGCAAACTGAGCTACAGAAAAACAAAGTTTTTTATAAATTTATTTTTTGGGTTTTTCCCATTTTCTCCAAATTTGGCTGGCCAATTGTCCCACCCCACTATATATCCCCATCACAAGTGATGCCTCTGACACAAGGAGGGTGAATACTAGCACACGCCTCCTCCGACACGTGTGAAGTCTGCCACCGCCTCTTCACGAGCTGCTGCTGATACCAAGCACTTTTAGTTCTCTTTTAAAAACTCTTCACACAATTTTTGTTCACAGTAGACAGTCCATTACAGGCCCAGCACACAATAAGCAACTGCTTATTCATATAAGCAAGAGAGGAAATTAGGTGTTATGTGAATGTGAACATGTGACGAGATAATGCAGATCAGTTAAATTAAACATTTTTTCTTTGCTAGGTAATGTAAAGTCATGGATTTTTGCTCTTATAAAATGAAAATATATCTTTTTGCTTTGCTGTTATTTTCTGGTGTGATGAGTCTTTTTATTCACTGTGTTTAGTTTGTCAGTTCAACCTAAAAAATACTTTGTGTGGTATCAAACAACCTGACTGCATTTATTCAGCCCAAATAAATACTTTCAATGAAAAACATTTTTGTTTAGAATAACAAAGTCAATATTTTACATAAATTCAAATCTCAAATACACTTCAAATCAAGTGCTGCCCTGTTCCACTGTGTTGTTCATGTGATTAACCAAAGAACAATAAACTTATAAAAAATATGAAAAAAAATGTAAAACAATAACTAAATAATATGTATCATTTTAATTTTTTAATTGGCATAAATTATAGGTTGATTGTTCCTTTGAGGATGTGTTTTCGGAGGAAGACGTGGCTATGGATATTGAGAGGCATGACAAGATCCTGAACATTGTTCAAGAGAATGTGGAGGAAGTTCAGGAGAGAACCAGAAAAAGGCTGCGGTCAAAACTACCTGAGCAAAACCTTCAGGTGGGGGACGTAGTTTTGAGAAGGAACATCCGCAGCCAGCAACAGAAAGGAGGGAAGCTGGACCCAGAATTCCTAGGTCCTTTCACAGTCAGCAAAATAGATGGGAAAAGCATTGATCTTGTTGTTTCTAATGGAAAGTCCATCTGGAAAGTCAGCATTGAACATTTAAAACTATTCCACAAAACCCCAAGGATACCCAAAAAGTTGAAGGGGCATCCTGAAGTCTGCACTATCGCTCCTCCCCTACAGTCCCCAGTCACTGTTGCTGCCTCTTAGTCTGCTGTCACCTCCACTCCACCAACCACTTTCACCTCTGGTCAACCTACTGTCACCTCCACTCCACCAGCCACAGTCACTTCTGTCCAACATGCGGTCACCTCCATTCCATCTGCTGTCATCTCCTCTCCAACAGCCACTGTCAACCCAATACGACCTGCTGTTGCCTCCTCTCCACCTGCTGTCACTTCTGCACCTGGTGGAATCTCTTCTCCACCTGCTGGCATCCCCTTTGCTCCAACAGCCCTCGCCTTTTCAGGAAAATGTATGTAGGCATGAACAACCTAATTGGAATATATAATTCATTTAAATTCTATACAATATACAAACCAGAAAGATTGCAAAAAGTGGATAAACTACACTAAAAATTACTTAAATCTAAGGAAACACAACATGCACAGCTGGATTGTAAACACTTGGAAGTTTACTGAAAGTGCTGCTAACTGGGTTTTTTTGTTATGTTTCTTTAGATTTGAAAGACGCCTGGGCGGGGAAAAATGTTCATGTCCTTCTATCTAAAATGGGTCCTTATAAAATGTTTTATTGGGACATTGCAAAGCTAGCACCAAATCAACAGCTTAAGGTAAGGCACATCGCTTTTATTTACTTTTTTGTAGAAGTTTTAACTTTTAGCCAGAAAGTGACATGATAGAAAATCATAAATGATGTGTGTAGATTCATATTCATATTGATTTCTTCCTCTAAGGTGATCAATGCCTACCTGATGCACATTGTTAAAAAGAGTAATCAGCAGCAAAGAAGCAAACAGGCACTATGCATCGATTCCTTTGAGATGTCTAATATATGGCAGGGGAAAACCACAAAACTGAAGGTAGGCAAAGGGCACTTTTACTTTTTAATAATCCTATATTAATACATTTCTTTGATCCATGTTGATCTTCAAAAATGATTTTTCCATTGCATGGTTAGTCTTGAACCTTTTTCATTTCAGGCTTCAAACGGAAACACAACAATTTTAGAACAATTAGTTCTATTCATAAGCCTAAATAGTTCTTTGGTTCAAAGCAGAACACTTGGCACCTTATGGTGGCACCTTAAGGGTGGACAGCACCTTTTTCTAAGTATGTTATTGACCATTCGGCTACTTAAACATTCTTCTTTTTTTCTTAGTATGCTGAGAAAATTCTGTCAGGGGAGCCTCTGACTTTTTCCAGTTCAGCATCGGCAGTTTTGAAATACAGACAAGAGGTGGCAATGACACTGATTGAAGAAACAGGTAACTTTAAAATGAATAACATGTTGCTTCAAAATTCTGTTTCTTAGCTAATGACATAAGTCTTTATAATGATGACACGTAAAAGTCTGCAATTAATTATGTATTTTAATCAGATGATCTCAAAGAGCTATGCCACTACTGCGGAGAAAGAAACAATGGGAAAAGCAAACGTGGGAAAAGGAGGAAAAGACAAGAATGCTCTACTGTCTGGGTAAGAAGTTGTTGAATTAAGCAAATTCTTTATTCTGGTCCAGATCTGCGTATAATGTTTGGGACAAATCTAGTACATACAGTCATGTGGAAAAAATTAGAGCACCCCATAAGAACCTTTATTTTTGACCAAACATGGACATTTAATTTTCAATTAATACTATAATATAACTAAACCAATAAAACTGAAGGAATATCTTTTACAAATAAATTGTAAAATGTTATTAATAGAAATGCAATTTTCTTGGAAAGGGGTGATTTGACACTGGCTGTGTATGCAAGAAGTCCCTCAAACATCAAACAGTTAAAAAAATTCTGCATGAAGGAGGGAAAATGTTCTCCAAGTCGATGTCAGACACTGGTAGACGATTATAGGAAATGTCTAATTGAAGTTATTTCAGCCAAAGAGGGATATACAGCTGTTAGAGCATAGAGTGTCCTAACTTTTCCCTCACTAGGAATCTGCATCTTTTTTCATTAATTTGTTAAATAAATAATAACAAAATCAAATTTTTGCAAAGGTGATACAATTACATCACCTTTATCTATAGATATTGTTTGAAAGAAGATCAGATATTGATATGTCCAAAACTAAATATTTATTGTGGAGTCCTAATTTTTTCACATGACTATAGAAGACATATTGTATTTTACAAAAATGTAAAATGTGCTATATATATCTTATATATCTTGATTACAGATCCAGTGTGACAACTGCACACGGTGGTACCACATAACGTGTGTTGCAAATCCTAACCTAAAGGAGCCGTACAGCTGCCTTGCATGTGAACAAGGATAAGGACAGTATTATTTCGAAGCACACTTTAAATGTGGCAAAGGGCTCACTCCCTCAACCGGGTGTAAAAAAGATCAACACAATTCTTGATATCTGTACAGAAAATTTGTTAAATGTGTCTCACTGTAATGTTTTTGTTTTGCTCTTTGCTGTCCTCGTATGGTTTTAGATTTATTTCTCGTTTTTTGTTACATTTGAATGATTCTTTTATATTCTTTCAGTTTTTTTCTTTCAGCAGATTATAGACCTAGTCATAAAATTTGGCAGGTTACTGAATAACAGGGTTCCATTAAGCAGACTGTGCACATCCCAAAGTCAAGTCATTTTAACCCACAAATCATGGCATTTTTCTTCCTTTCCATCAAGAAAAGATGTGTCATTGAGTTGTGGTGTTAGTGAGTGTGGCACTTACTCTATTGGTCGGTCTGTTTATGATAAAAAGGGTTGTTACGATATTTTAATTTGATGATTACGCTATTGGCTGTAGTAGATGTAAAATATGTTAAAATAAGAACAGAGTGGACCCAATGTGGTCAAAAACACTTGAGATTTTCCCTCCCGGCAGTTACTTTCTTATTGAGTTGAGTTCATTGTGTTCTCCCTGAAAACATTGAGTTTATTTATTTCACCGTTTTATGCCTTTAATGCTGCGTTATCTTCCTTCGAATGTCACCTGTATGTAAAGGAAGTAGAATGTAACATTGCTTCTGAAAATGTACCTTACTTTTGTTCCCTTTTTGATTTGTGATGATAGCAATGATAATGCGTAAGACCACTTGTGCTGGAACATTTCTGTTTGTTCTTTTGTACTGAGGTAATGAGGGTTCAATGTGCAATGTGTTTCATGCTGTATATACAGACCGTTAAAGGTCCCTGACTGCACATTTTCAAGGAAAGGTTATGTAAATATTTTTTGTTTCCTTGTTTTAAAAAACTGAGTGGTTTTAATGAATATAGTTTAAGCTGTGATCAGACTTTGGGAGGCATTGCGTTCCATGTTGTAGGTGCAGGTGCTTGATTATGCTACCTTACAGGACAGAATTGCTTGGAGGGGATTTGGAAAGCCAGAATAATTACCCACTAACATTCAAATAACCTTCCTCTGCCTACCACCTTCATCCAGTCATTTCACCCTACTGAACCCATAACCCTTCCTCTCAATATTGTACTGTAAATTTCTCAAATGTCTGATGGGTCAAGATTTAGTCTCACTGGTGCACACTTGAAAGGGAAAAAAATTATTAGTTTTGTGAATTGATTTTTTTGTTAAAAGTTTATTCTTCTTGTTTGTTAAAAAAGGAATTAATATTCATGTTTTAATTAAATGTTGGTTTCTATTCTTTGGCTTATTCATAATGGACACTGTGATTTATACCATAAAAGTAAATAAAAGTAAATCAGTATACTAAATTATTGTGTCACTAATTTAGTGGAGATGTATGGGAGTATTGTGATGGCCCCCTTATCAATATTTGTCTATACACTCTAATAATTAGTTATTTTTTAAAAGGATGATAAGTTATTTGAAAATATTTGCTTGGTCTTTAAATATTTTTACATACATATATACATACATTAATGTCAGATTCTGTTTGCAACTGTCAGAATTGGTGACCCCTATGCCAAGGCCCATCTGTCCACTCCAGTCATAAATGCTTTTCTTTGGCTGAAAAGGTGAAGGGATGGTAAGTCACCTGAAAACATTGGGTTTGATTTTAATTAGTTTGTATAGAGATGCAGAGCAGTCACATATTTTGACAGCAGCTATCAGAATTGGCGACCCCTATGCCACGGCCAGTCTGTCCACTGTCATGAATACTCTTTTTGGCTGAAAGGTGAAAGTCACCTGAAAACATTTGGTTGGATTTTAACTAGTTTGAAAGTGCATTGGTGTGCAGTAATAATCTCTATGTTAAATAGAGATGGCATAGAGTCACATATTCTGATACCAGCTGTCAGAATCTGTGACCCCCTATTCTAAAGCATTATGGTAAAGTCCAGTAATAAATATTTTGTGTAGCTGAAAAGGTAAAGGAATGGTGAGAAATTTGAGAGGGTTTGTCTGGTTTTACATTATTGTATGTGGAGATGGCAGAGGGTCACATATTCTGATACCAGCTGTCAGAATCTGTGACCCCTGTTCCAAAGCATTATGGTCAAGTCCAGTAATAAATGCTGTGTGTAGCTGAAAATGTGAAGGAACAGTGAGTAATCTGAGAAGATTTGGTTGGTTTTATACTCTTGTATGTGGAGATGGCAGAGGGTCACATATTCTGATACCAGCTGTCATAATCCGTGACCCCCTATGCCAAGGCTTACCTGTGAATACCATTCTTGATTTTATTTTGTATCTGAAAAGGTGAAGGGATAGTGAGTAATCTGAGAAGATTTGGTTGGTTTTACACTATTTTAAATGGAGATGGAATAGAGTCACATATTCTGATACCAGCTGTCAGAATCTGTGACCCCTGTTCCAAAGCATTATGGTCAAGTCCAGTAATAAATGCTGTGTGTAGCTGAAAAAAGTGAAGAAACAGTGAGTAATCTGAGAAGATTTGGTTAGTTTTATACTATTTTAAATAGAGAGGGAATAGGGTCACATATTCTGATACCAGCTGTCAGAAAGAGTGACCCCCTATGCCAAGGCTTACCTGTGAATACCATTCTTGATTTTATTTTGTAGCTGAATAGGTGAAGGAATGGTGAGTAATCTGAGAAGATTTGGTTAGTTTTATACTATTTTAAATAGAGATGGAATAGGGTCACATATTCTGATACCAGCTGTCAGAATCTGTGACCCTTAATATAAAGCATTATGGTCAAGTCCAGTAATAAATGTTTTTGTAGCTGAAAATGTGAAGGAATGGTGAGTAATCTGAGAAGATCTGGTTAGTTTTACACTGTTTTAAATGGAGATGGAATAGGGTCACATATTCTGATGCCAGCTGTCAGAAAGTGTAACCCTTAATGTAAAGCATTATGGTAAAGTCCAGTAATAAGTGTTGTGTGTAGCTGAAAAGGTGAAGGGATGGTGAGTAATCTGAGAAGATTTGGTTAGTTTTACACTGTTTTAAATGTAGGTGGAATAGGGTCACATATTCTGATGCCAGCTGTCAGTATGAGTAAAGCCCAGTGATTGCATCACTTTCACAAAAAAAACAACAACTTTATAACTCATGCTTAAGATAGGACCTGGCAAAGGCACATATTTACAGTTGCATCATGTTTCAGCCCATTTTGTCTCCAAAATATCAGAAAACAATGAAAAAATAACCTAAACCTTTTATAAATGTAATTATCTTTTAACATCCCAAAGGCCATTTTAACTACCATTTGAATTAATTATATATCAGTTTAAATATGATACACATTATCTAATGTATGTTTAGCATGATAGCACAGGTGTAAAGTATGAGATAATCAATCCATTTTCTTCTGTTTTGCAATACTACCAACATAAAAGTAATGGGATAAAAGTAAACATTTTCTTAGTGTTACTCAGTTTTCTGTTACTCAGTTACTCAGTGTTACTCAGGTTTTATCTAATCTTTTACTCCCCCCCCTGCCTTCTTCATACAAGGTGAAAATGTAGAGAATTAATAATGAAACGCTCATGTTTAAGATCGTTTATTTTATTTATAGACAAAATAAACTGTAAACACCGTTTCTCATCGTCCGGCGGACCGACAGCAGCAGAAGGAGAAAATAAAGCGAGTCCGCGTAGCTTACGCAGTCTACGTAGCGCGCTCGTGCCCGTGAACAGAAACTGTGCAATAGCGCTCTCTGTGGTCACAGAATCCGACGGTCACAGAAAATGGTGTAACACCGGGACTCTCTTTAACTGCACACTACGGCTTTTACTCCAACCATCCGTAGGCCATCCAATGTAATCCTCGTCGCCAAATATGTGATGACTTGAGGGAAGGTTATAGATGAGGCAGAGAGAGGTTATCTATGGTTATTTCTCTTTACTTGTGCAGAGCTTCACCAAAACACTTCTGGATCAACAGGCTTCCATTTCTGTGTTGAGTCACTGCTTTCTCTACTCTAACTCAGAGTGCAATTAAGCTAGGAACACTCTAGCACCACTTACTGGACAATTAATGTAACTGCATCTGTGGTTATTACATTCTCCTAAACCATGATGTTGAATAATCTTTGTTTTCAGGTCATTTAAGAGTTTTGTTTTGAGGTTCCCATGTTGCCACACTTCAGAGAAGATGCAAAGAGGAGAAAAACTTTCAATTTGTCACCTTAATCCTTTTTCATAAATGGATTCACCTGTGTATGTAGGTCAAGGGTCATTTTTTTATTTTAATAATAAGTGCTAAAGGTAATTTAGGTAGGAGACTTCAACATTCATTTTGAAAAATTGGATGATCCATTAAAAAATGCATTCACATCAATTTTAGGCTCCGTTGTTATTGTTCAAAATATAACAGGACCTACTCATTACTGTAATCATACTCTGGATTTAGTTTTGACCCTGGGTGTGAGCATAGATAACCTGATTATTCGTTCTCAAACCTCAATTTCAGATCATTACCTTATTTCATTTAAATTACATCTTAGTCATAATATACGTACATTCCCTAGCTACTCTGTAAAACGTTCAATAACGCCTTTTACAGCCCAACAATTTACAGATAAGCTTCACGATTTATCAACTCTTAATATATTCTCCTGTAGACCCAGTAGAACTAGACAAACTAACTGAAGGTTTAGAAAATACCTTTCGCTCTACCTTAGATGTTGTAGCACCCCTTACACATAAAATAGAGAGACAGAAAAAGCTCGCACCGTGGTACAATGATCAAACTCGTACCTTAAAGCAGTTAGTATGACATTTAGAGCGTAAATATCGATCAACTAAACTGGAAGTGTTTCACTCTGCGTGGAAAGACAGTCTTGTTAAATATAGAAAAGAACTTAATAAAGCCCGCTCAGCGTATCTGGTCTCACAGATCGAGATAAATAAAAATAATCCTAGAGTTCTCTTTAGTGTTATTTCCAAATTAACTAAAAACCAGGCAAGTACTGAACCTCAGATTCCAGCCATTCACACCAGCAACGATTTTATGGACTTCTTCGATAAAATTAAAAATATTTGGGATAAAATTAAACCGATAAATATTACATCCTCTCTGTCATCTGGTCTGGCTGATCTAGAACAAAACCCTGTTACTGAAGTTAGGTTGGAAGTCTTTAACCCACTTCCACAGCTAGAACTAGAGAAAATTATCTCCTCTTCAAACAGCACAACCTGCACACTTGATGCAGTTCCCACAAAATTACTAAAACAGGTACTGCCAGATATAATTAAACCTCTGTTAATGATAGTAAACTCATCACTCACCCTGGGCCATGTACCCAAAGCCTTTAAAACAGCGGTAAAAAAAAAAAGCTGTGGCCCAACATCTTTGCTCTTACCTGCAAAGAAACCAAATCTATGAAAAATTTCAGTCTGGATTTAGGCCTCATCACAGCACTGAGACAGCTTTAGTTAAAATAACAAACGATCTATGTATAGCCGCCGACCAAGGCTGTGTTTCCCTACTCGTACTTCTCGATCTGAGCGCAGCCTTTGATACAATAGATCATACTATCCTTTTAGAAAGACTAGAGAACATGGTCGGTGTAACCGGAACTGCCTTAGCATGGTTTAAATCGTACTTAACCGATCGCTATCAGTTTGTGAGGATAAATTATATGTCTTCCAGTTATACCAAGGTAAGATGTGGAATTCCACAAGGCTCTATATTAGGACCGTTATTATTTACATTATATATGCTCCCACTGGGCAAAGTTATTAGAAAACATGACGTAGATTTTCATTGTTATGCGGATGACACGCAGCTCTTCATATCAGCCAAACCTGATGACAGAGTGAGAATTAAGAAAATCGAGGATTGTGTAAAAGATTTAAAATCATGGATGTTGCACAACTTCCTCCAATTAAATAGTGATAAACAGAAGTTCTCCTATTAGGCCCCAAAGCTGCTAGAAATAAATGATCAGACTTGATGCTAAATCTGGCTGACTTCTCAGCCACACCTGGTTCAGCAGCTAAAAAGCTTGGAGTTATTATAGATTCAGATCTAGCATTCCATAAACACATATCTAATGTTACTAGAACAGCTTTTCTACACCTACGTAACATTGCCAAGCTAAGAAATGCCCCATCCCTGCATGGGGCAGAAAAATGAGTACATGCTTTCATTACCTCAAGGCTAGATTATTGTAATGCGCTACTGTCTGGATGTTCCTGCAGTAACGTAAATAAACTTCAGCTAGTTCAAAATGCTGCAGTCAGGGTCCTTCCTAAAACTAGAAAATCTGAGCATATTAGTCCAGTCAGCACTGCACTGGCTTCCAGTCGAATTCCGCATAGACTATAAAATTCTCCTGTTAGCGTATAAAGCCCTACACAGTTTAGCTTTTGGTAATTAATGTTTTTCCCTTTAGATAAGGCTGCAGATCCAGGGGTTCATGGACAGAGGGAATTGTGGGTAAACTGAGATGCTGGTGCTGCTGTTCTCCCACTGCACACGGTCACTCAAGTTCGTGGACGGTGGAGTGGGTGGATGCTGGGGTTTAAGGGAGCCTCCATGTCTGTTACCTTCTGGCTCTCTCCCTTTAGTTAGTTTTATTCAATTCTGCCAGAGTCATTAGCCACACTCTGATAATGTTTTATATTCTCCATTTTACATAAATCCAGTCAAAACTAATTCCATCTCTCTGCCTTCCTCCGAGTTACTGACTGCCCACCTGTCTAACCCGATACTGATGGATGTTGGACCCTCTGGATCTCACGTCTCCTGTGCGGCCGGACTGATGGAAGTTTCTGAAGTCAGCTCTTCTCTATCACCCACCACAGATCAGCTGCTCATCATCCATCTTACTCTCCACTACAGATTACATCCAAGTTTCATGAACTCTAACTGCTCCCATTACTGGCACTACTATACTCCTGAATATATAAAACCTGTGTGGATGTATAAAGACTTTTAAAAATTAATTTACAAGCCGTTTGACTAGTGGTTGGATGGTCCCCCCCTAAATGATGTTATGTAATAACAAATGTTTGGGAGAAGGACCACAGCCAAACTCTACGTTCTAACTCCACTCATATCAATTAACCGCCTTATAAATACCTGCCCTAACTAACTACATCTTGTGACGAAAGTTCGCACAGTCAAATCGACCGCACCCACCTGCTCGCATCTCGCTTGCTCTCCGACAGTGGACCTCTAACTCACTGCATCCAGCGAGGAACTCTTCCCTCCTAGCCAGCCTGTCTCTGCTCCTGCTCCCTCTCACCGGGCTCATCATCTGAAGTCAGTTATCTCCATTCCGGCTACTCCTGGTTCTACTCCGGCTTCTACTCATTCTTCCTCCCGGGTCGGTCGTTTCTCACCAGCGCACCCCCGGATCTCGGTGCTCCCGCCGCTCTTCTCCCCCTTTCCCTTTTTTGTACTGACTACAAAATGTTACATATCAAATTTTCCTTTGGTGTACCGTTATTATATGGGCCATATATGATAATTGCCAAGGTTGAGCTTGATAGCTTGTATGGTTCCATAGAAACAGTAACCTAATATTGGCTCCGCCCCCTGTGGTGTATGTCTACATAAACTGACAGGGTATCTGAGAATCATGTTAAGATCAAAGGACTGAAGTGGTATTAATGTCAGGTTAAGCATTCAAAAATTATAAGTGTTAGAGGAATTTTTGCTGCACTATGGTAGGTCTAATTTGCATATGGTGGCCATATTGTTTACAAATTTCAAGATTTTTTTAAATTAATTATTGAGGCTTATTCTCTGCTGAGCTGTTTCACACCAAACATGTCATGATTGGTCAATGAGCCAAAGGCAAGTTCTCAAAAGTAGGTTTTGCATATTATGCACGATTTACAAACAGTGGGTGAAGCACAAACAAAAAATGACCAAGGTGGCTGACCAGCATGAGCAAGAAGGATAAAGATGTTCAACCAGCAAGATTAACTTTGCCATAGTTTTCAACAGGGATTTAATTTAAAACCTGTAGTTGTTTCACCAAATGACCACCAGAGTGCAACAAGAGACCACATATAACCTGCTGAGAGCCTTGCAGTGAGGGATAAATTTGAAATTAGGATCATACTATCAGTATATACATGTATGTAAATTTGTGTGTTGATAGGGTCAAAGGTCTTCTGTCCATTGAGGTTTGAAAATAGCAATAAATGGTAAAGCCTCCTGAAGATTCACTTAGCCCACACTTGGCAGTTGTGCTTAAAATGTCACTCTTAATGGGGGTCTTTAATATTTTTCACATGCCACAAACTTTGTCAGAATTTTGGCCAAATAACTTAAAAAAGGCATTCATGTACGTATTTGATCAAGGTGTTGTGGCCACAAATAGTTAAAATGTCAAGATTTTTTCAATAATTATTTACCTTCAGGGTCGTCACATTGCAACAACACCAAAGTTGACTTGATTGGTTGAATACCCAAAGACTAGAAAAGCACAATTTTTACACTACTTCCCGCTGATGAAAAACAGTGCATTTTTGTTAAAGATATATAATTACAAAATTATAAAGGTTACAGCAAAGCATTCAAATTAAAAAAGATTCATATGCCTAGGACAGATGTACATTTACATATAACTGCTATAGCGCCCCCAAGAGAACAATCAAGGCAATATTTTAAGGGATTATAGGAGGCCCTTTTATACATGTAGGGTATAAGTTACATCCTTATTGGTGATTTGTTGAGCCTGTCAAAAGCTTGCTGGAATCTGATTGGCCAAAAGCGACCACAAAAATTTACAAATCAAATTTTCTTTTTTAGTATACTATTAGGACCTAGTTCCAAGATGATGCCTGCCAATCAGGAGCTTGATAGCTTGTATGGTTCTTGAGAAACAGATTTCTTACATTGGCTCCGCCCCCTGGGGGCAGACATCTACACAGATTGACAGGCTACCTCAGAATCATGTTAGAATCAAAGGTCTAAAGTGGCATTAGTGTCAGTTTAAGCATTCAAAAGTTACAGCTGTTAGAGTAAAGGTGGGTGTGCCTTGGCTCGTTCCAAACTAGCTTCCACATAAGCTCCAATTTTAGGGATATGACTGCACGCTTCTTTAAGCACGCAGTTCAGAACTCCAGCCCAATTTTCACCAAGTTGCCTCCCCTTTTTCCTTCTTCTTTCTCTACTTCTTTAGGCGTGGTCCGCACTTAGCAAAATCTTGGTCCTCCCAAGGTTTCTTCCTCCTCCTGCAGCTCTGAGGGAGTTTTGCCTCCGCGCTCACTGGGGGTTCTGTATTCTGTATTTTCTATGTTTAATGTTTTGCCTGATTCTTTGATCTGTGATCATGTTTCTGTAAAGCTGCTTTGTGCCAACACCAATGGTAAAAAATGCTATATAAATAAATTTGATTTAATTAGATATTATGACACTACCTTCACTATGTATCATAGATGAGCTAGTATGCCTTTCCATCACATTTTTGTCCATATTTAGTTTTCAGGCTTGAGTTTATACTTCTTGGCAAATTCCAGCATGGCCTTATTCTTCTTGCTAAATAGTGGTTTGCATATTCTGTTAAAGCCTCTTCACTCTAATTCATAAAGTCTTCTCTAAACAGTAGATGTTGATACCTTCACTCCTGCCCTCTGGAGGTTGTTGCTGATGTCACTAACAGTTGTTTTTGGGTCTTTCTTTACAGAACTCACAATGTTTCTGTCATTAACTGCTGTGATTTTCTGTTATTTATTTATGTTATTTTCTGTTATGTTATTTAGTACACCAGTGACTACTTTCTTCTTCTGGACATTCCAAACAGTTGTTTTTGCTATGGACAATATTTGTGCAATGGCTCTGATTGGTCTTCCATCTTCTCTCAGTTTCACAGTTACTTGTTTTTTACTCATAGACAGCTCTCTGTTTATTTATGCTGGTCACTGCTCTAAATATAAATGCACAGTCTTGTTCATTGTTTGAATAATCAATGAATCAAGCGAAACCTGGTCAACAAAACACATGTGACAGTCACATGTTTCAATACTTTTGCTCATAAGAAAAAATGGGTGGGTTCAGGCAGAATGTACTTGTCTGAACTGTGTATTAGATCCAGATGTAAATACCTGGGACTAAAATCTGAAATGTTAATATTTTGTATTAATTAATATTTAATGTGAAACCCAAACGTTTTCAGTCTACAACAAAAATAATTTATGCCCTCACAGTTTCAATACTTTTGGAAGGGACTGTATGTGCCCAAAGAATGAGGTCATCTGACAACCTGTATATACTGAAAGAGATATTTATTCCAGTTCCATGGCGGTCCATTTAAATATTGGTGTCTGTGACTTTCTCAACTCATCTAAACATGTTCATTATACATTCAAATTAAATGGAATGTTTTATAGAGGCCAAAGGTTTGGACATACCTTCTCATTCAATGTATTTTTTGTTTATAACAATTTACATTGTAGATTCTCACTGAAGACATCAGAACAATAAATGAACACATGTGGAGTTATGTGCTTAACAAAAAATGACGTGTGAAGGCAAAGGGTACAAATGCTAAACACCTCTGGGAACTCACACAGAGCTGGTGAGCGGTAGAATCTACAGAAACATGACCAAAACCAGCTGCATAAGAAACAGCTTCTTCACTTCTTACAAGCTCAGTATGCACCCTTTATTTACAGTCACGCTGCAGAAGACTTTTCTTCCACTCAAACTCCTTGATGGAAGCATCTCCGAGGGTCCAATACCTGCGTTGGGGGTCTGTCAAACACTGCCTCCAATGCACTGCACCCTGTATGTGCTTATGATCTGGTCCTGGTTTTCCAGAGAACCAGGGAGAGTACTTTTGGCCATTTTCAACAACCCAGTCTTAATGGTATAATTATTCTACTGCCTGCACTGGCTGGGTGGTAACTACCATGGCCTTTCATATCAATAGTCAATGCTGTGGACATTTGATTCAATGTCTGTTGTACAAAGATGTACCACTGTCACTTGAAATTTGTTTTACAGCCTTGAAATCTTGAAATAATTTCAGTTAGTAAAACGTTTGCAATCGCATGCAGATCTTGCTTCCCTTTTGTTTCAATGCTTCCACCTATTTTGAAAACATACACACACAAACCAGCACATAACACTTCCCTTCTGCAGGGGTTAGTTTAATGAAATTAATTTGAAAATGTTCAAAAGTTCTGAGGCTGGAGGTTAACCAGCCGAAGTGACAGGTTTTGATGTGGAGCCCTTCGGGCTGTTTTTGTGCACACAATAAACACCAAAAACAAACATTCAGTGAGAGTTTAATACCAATGTTCTTTATGGAATCAGTGCCCCCTTTTGCTCCTTTTTGCATGCGTACGAGCAATTCCGATTAATTCCAACATGTAAACTTTTGGAAGACATTGGTTCATGTATCCAAATTCCATGCATGCACTATTCCTATTGCAGGTGGCCCTTTTTATCTTTAGTCACCTGTGATTAAATGTTAGACAGCAAAGCCAATGAAACAGGATACAGTTGAGTTGATACGCAAGGTTCGAAGAACAGAACTACACGACAGCAAGGAAGACCACACCTCCTCCAAACAACCAGGTACTGTGCCTGTCCTCAGCTGATGTGCGGAGAACTCTACTCAGAGTCAACCCTTGAAAAGCCCCAGGACCAGACAGCATACCTGGCAGAGTGCTCAGAGGATGTGCAGAACAACTCACGGATGTTCTTACTGAGATTTTCAACATCTCTCTAAGCACTGCGGTCGTGCCGACGTTCTTCAAGACGACCACCATTGTCCCTGTGCCAAAGAAGTCCTGCCTCAATGACTACTGTCCCATTGCACCTACTCCCATCATCATGAAGTGCTTTGAGAAGCTGGTCATGAGGCACAAAAACCAGCTCCCCCCCTCACTGGACCCACTGCAGTTTGCGTATCGCCCAAACAGATCAACAGACGATGCCATCTCTACTGTGCTTCACCTGGCTCTCACCCACCTGGACAACAAAAACTTCTAGGGCCTGAACTCCTCCCTCTGTAACCGGGTTTTGAACTTCCTGACTGAGAGACCGCAATCAGTCAGGATTGGAAACAACACCTCCAGCACCACCATACTGAGCACCGGCGCCCCCCAGGGCTGTGTGCTCAGTCCACTGCTGTTCACTCTGCTGACTCATGACTGTACTGCAAAGTACAGATCTAACCACATCATCAAGTTCGCTGATGACACAACTGTAGTTGGCCTCATCAGCAAGAACGACGAGTCAGCATACAGAGAGGAGGTGCAGTGGCTGACGGACTGGTGCAGAACCAACAACCTATCTCTAAACGTGGAAAAAAAAAAAGGAGATGGTTGATGACTTCAGGAGAGCTCCAGGTGTCCACCACCCGCTGAACATCAACGGCTCTGCTGTGGAAATTGTGAAGAACCCCAAGTTCCTCGGTGTTCCCATTGCAGAGAACCTCACCTGGTCCCTTAACACCAGCTCCATAACCAAGAAAGCCCAGCAGCGCCTCTACTTCCTGCATCCCCCACCTCCCATTCTCACCATGTTCTACAGAGGGACTGTAGAAAGCATCCTGAGCTCCTGCATTACCGTCTGGTTTGGGAAGTGCAAAACTTCAGACCGCAAGATCCTACAGCGGATAGTGCGGACAGCTGAGAAGATCATCGGAGTCCCTCTTCCCTCCATCACCGAGATCTACACCACACGCTGCATCCGCAAAGCCACCAGCATTGTGAATGACCCAACCCATCACACACACGGCCTCTTCACTCTGATGCCGTCCGGCAGAAGATGCAGGAGCATCCGAGCCTCAACTACCAGACTCTGCAACAGCTTCATCCACCAGGCAGTCAGACTCCTCAACACACAGAGACAGAGCTGAACCCCACCCCACCCCACCGACCACACACCCATCACACTCACACAAAACTGAACTGAACCCTTTACACACGCAAAGACTGAACTTTACCCACACACACCCACTCAGCACACATAGACGTCTTTATTCCTATCAGCAGTATTTGCTGCTACTTTCAAAAACTATAAACTCTCTACCTCAGTAACTGCTGTGATTATATATGTTCTATATGTTACAGTATGTTACATATCTCTGCACTTTGCACTCTGCACTGTCATGTCTTTTAAATAGTTTCGTCTTTTGTATTTATTGTTATTTAGTGTTATAGTTTTATGTTGCACTGTCGTCACTCTTGCACTTTATGTTGTCTATTGCTTGTTGTTCTATGTTGCACCATGGTTCCGGAGGAACGTAATTTCACTACACTGTGTACCTGTACTCAGTTGTAATGACAATAAAAGCCTCTTGACTTGAACTGAAACCATTTGATGGCTTTAGGAAGTGTGCTCAGCAGGTTCTGCAGTCCAGTGCAGTGTGTGCTAAACATTTGCATATTGCTAAAGTTTGTGGGAGAAGCATTGCTTTCAACAGGTCCACAGTAAGTTTGTGATGCTCTCTGTTTTTTCCTGCACTGGTCAGGAATTTTCTCAGGCTCTAATAAGAGCCACTAGTTTGGTTGCTTGTGCTGAATATCATTTTTCAATGTTTCCAAATCAAGAATTTCATGCTGTATGACTACAATGTAGCCCATACAGTTAGTTCCTATTTCTGTCCCTTGATGCTGAGCTGTCCCCAAATAGCTACAGATCAGCATTCGACGAGGCGAGCAGACCTCATTCACCAGGGCAATGCAATCATGCGGGTCCCCATCTTCCTCTGTCGGCAGGAGGGAGGATGGATTTGACATGGTGCATCGTTTTACAGTGATATTTGGCATTTCTAACAATGCAATATGAAATCTCAACCACCTCTGGCTGGACAAATGTGAAAAAAATGTTTGATCAAGCAAATTGGTTTGCATGTGGGCAGAAAATGTCCTTGTGATGTCCTTTGTGCCAGTAGACAAATATTTTTAACTCTTTCTCTGCCAGGTAAAATTCCTTATGGTAAAAGGGTTGCGCACATGTTGTGGAACACAACTTAATAGCAGTAAAACTCTAACATGCAATACAATGTAGACAAAAGAAGTTGTTTTCATAAGTAAAGGAGATGCATATCAACAATATACAAGAGGAAGTCATTTATTTAGAGCTTATTTTAATTGTTAAATTTGCCAAAGGAGTTGGTCACCCAATGAGTGGGACAAGAGAAAACGGGCATTTTTTGAGGTGGTCCAAAGGTATTTGGCCTTTTGAATAATATCTAAGGAGTTTATTTTTCCACCAGGTTTTACAGTTTGTCTTATAACAAGTACATTTTTCACAAAAAATTGTCATTTAGATATTTTGGATATGTACATTTGAAATTTAAGTGGTGGGACAGGAAATCAAAAATCCTGGAATGTCCCGTATAATAAACTCTTGCTACCATAACTTAACCCTGAAACGGTGATTTAGGCTTTCCAAATATAGTACATGAGCTTCTTACTGGAAACATGCTCTAATATTGTGCTTCCTTTGTATTTTTACCTTTAAATCTACTCATAAGAGTAGCACGGTTTGATAGGGTAGCACAACTTGACAGAACACCTGATGACTGGGCTCGCCATGTGGGTGTATCCGTGACTTTTTTTTTATTTAAATCAAGCAACAGGTAGTCAATCGTAAGTTTTTATCAACCTCACTGTGATCTATAGTTGTATAAACTATAAACCGTGGTTGAAAGGCAGCTGTTGTATGTGTGTGAGGCTCGTATCACACACAGCTGAACTTTTTGTCGGCAGCTCTCTCTATTGAAATGAATAGGATGCGCTGTGCTGGTTGACGGGGAGAGAATGCGTCTTTCTTGCGTGCGCGCCGCACTGACACTGAAATTTGATCGCCGGCCACAAAATATCATTCTGCGGGCCGCAAATTGGAGATCCCTGATTTGAAGTGCTCACTACACAATACTGTCTCCCTCTGAGGATGAGCCTGCAGAACCCTAAAGGGTGCTTCGCGGCCCACCGGTTGAGAAACCCTGGTTTATCTCATCCTCCCCTCCCTTGTGACTCACACACACATACTTGCGCCTTTGTATGTATGCGCGAAGTTAAAAAAAAAAAGTTCATTGAGCGGCTAAAGTAACATGCAGTAACGGGGTGTCAGAAATGGTAACGGCGTTATAGTTACAGTCAGAGTAATTAGTTAGATTACTCGTTACTCCCATTACTGTTAAAATTTGCCCAGAAGCCATCTGCTACAGATGCTTAATCTGCCTGTTTCTGTTCTGCTGAAATAATCTGAAAATCATAGTTGGTGTCCGCTAAGAGCTGCAATGTGCGTTCCACGCCCATGGCACATCAGTGGGATGCCAATGACCATTGTGCATTGGCGTAGGAACCGGAGGGGATGCAGGTGAAATTTGTCCCCCCCAAAAATGATATCGTTTCGCTCAGATCAGCTGTACTATTAATGAGGAGACAGACCGGACCAATCACGGAGCCGGTTCAGTTATTAAGTCCCGCCTCTCAGTAGAAACAGCAAATCAGCTTGCTGGTTTTGCGGCGCACGGAGGAGAGGCAGTGTGCTGGTGACGGTAAGCCCCTCCCTCGCTGTGAGATTTAGCAGCGGGATCGGGGACAAAGCAGCTTCAGCTGATGTTAAAACAGTTTAAACCCACTGTGATTAATAAACTGCAGCTGTGTTAGTGAGTTAGCTTAACTTTGGAATTAGCTAGATTGGGAGTCAGGGTTAAAGAAAAAAAATAAACTATATATGTAATGTTCAACTTGACCTGTACCTGATCAACTAATCACTGTTTTATTTTCAAAATGTGTTTATTAATTTAGGATTCCAGATTTAATGAATGAAAAATTCATTTAGCTAACTAATTTGCTAGAAGCCAGATGTAGTGGATAGCCACAATTTAGTACAGTACTTTATGTTTGAAGTTTAAAGCAGTTTCTTTACTCTGGTCACTGCCCCAAAATTGTGTTTTCCACCTGACCCAGCTGTTTAGCTAATAAACAGTAGTTTACTGAGTTTACCTGTTAAAATCCTTTAGCCCCTATTGAGCCTATATTAATTATGTATATCCAGCAGTGTATTAGACACATCATACCACCACTTACTTTATTAAATGCCTTTAAATCAGAGGAAGCTCTAGAATATACAGAACAGTGTTAATATGCAGTAGAATATGTAAGAACAGGGCTGAGAAACACTGCTGTAACGTGACTTCTGTTCATTTGTAGTTCACAGTAAGACCACATGTCCTGATGTTTATAAAAATCTCTATGAAACGTAAAGTTACATTCTTTTACATAAAATGACACCATCTTATGAAGAGCTCTCAGTAAAAAAAAAACAAAAGCGCAGGACCCAAAGTTTGAGTGGAGAAACTGTAAATATACAACAGAATTGACATGCCAATACAGAATAGTAATAATAATAATAATAATAATAATAACCAAATCTGTTATATATTTTTTTAATATTAGGTGATAACTGATTATTGTAGTCATATGTATATAATTCAGACATTGCATGCATAATTTTTTCTAACAGCATTAACTGTAACGTGGAGTAACATGTTTAGGTTGTAAAATCACCTTGGATGTAACTAATAATAAACAGAATACAGAAAAAAATATATTATTTCGGGAAGAAGGTACCGCAGCATCCGGTCCAGCACGACCAGATTCTGCAACAGCTTCTACCCCCAAGCCATCAGACTCCTCAACTGCAGAGACTGAACTGATGGTTTTTCTGTACATGCACACACACTCTTACCCCACTTACCCCAGAAAATGGAAAGCACTAAAAACCCTACTACCTCACTGGACTCTATTGCACACTGTGTGATAGAGGTAATTACTACCTCACTGGTCTTTTTTGCACACTTTTTGCACACTGCATAATTTGCACACTGTCTTGTTATTTATTATTCTTTGTCTGTATTGTGTTGTATTGTCTGTCTGCACTTTTGTACTGTTGCACTATTGTTCTGTCTACACTGTGTTTATGTGCACCATGGTCCCTGGAGGAACGTTGTTTCGTTTCACTGTGTACTCTGTATATAGCTGAAATGACAATAAAAAACACTTTGACTTGACTTTGACTTTATTTGTGACTAAAATTAATTTCAACAAATGTTGTTCTAGGAAACTATAGGGTGGTCTTGGGTTTATATTGGCAAATGTGTACCCCCCCCAATATCAAACCCGCTCCTACGCCCTTGCCACTGTGTGCAAGTTTTAGAATCCACAGCCCTAAATTTTGCCATGGATCAGTTTCACTCACCTTGTCCACAGAAATGTGGTCGGTATTGAGACACATTGTACAATTCATGTTGAATAGAATTTAGTTCTACGGTTGCCCCCACCCACATGTTATCCCAAAACATATGGCTAATGGACAATCTCTCCGACTTTTGGGGCTTACCTGACAATTTTTATCTCAAAGGCCATATCTGGGCCCTCTGGGACATATGTCATACAGTGACGCTTTTTCGGAGCAATAAGGAAGGGTAAGTGTGTGTGTCCCTCTTCCTTCCTCAAACTTCCTCATCTTATCCACCCTGCTCTTTAAGTCTTCACTCATACATATACTTAGGCTCTGTAGAATTGTATTTCACCATAGGAAATGTCACTTCATCAATTAACTCCAATAACAATATTTAAATTGAATTTCGACAAGTTGAATTTTGAATCAAAGCATCAAACTTAAATGATATAAATGTAAGCTTCAACATCAAACTATCACTTAAATAAATCTACTCAATGATTCAACCTTAATCAAAACAATGATTCAACCTCTACACAGAAAATAGGGTATCCCTTATTATGATTGCATAGAATATACATAAATACACTCTATACAGCATAAGCAGCATAATAAATACATCTAATAAACCAAATTAAATTTAGCCAGAGCTCTGGGGGATACCATTTAGTCTTAGGCAATCCCTTAAAATCACATATTTTAGATCAACTTATATACACATAGAATTAAAATAAATCTATATTTTACCCATAGTAAATATTACACACAGTCTTTTAAAATATTCCCCTTTATTTTTCACTTTTTTGTGGTCGGGTAGTGACTTGGCCACTTCGTTTAAATCATGTTCAGTCCAGTAACGATGTACCAGTATGGGGCCTTGAGCTCCTGGTACCGCAACCATGAATAGTTGTGGTGGTGTAAAGAATCCACCCTGGATGTTGTGTTTCTCCTAAAGCTTTTCCATTCAGTCCTTATGTAGGTCTCGATCAGCCAGATGGGTTCCTGGCTGAGAATTTCCTCTTCTTCAATGGGTGGGCTCTTGGCAGCCTCTTTGAGTAGGCTGGTAGACTTGTAGGCTGGTGATGCTGGTGCTTCAGCTTGGGCATGTTGTTGTACAGGCTGGTTCAGGTGCGGAGGTGCTGGAACTGGAGCTAGTGGGTTCAATTTTGGTGGTCGTGCAGCTGGCTGTGCTGGCACGGATGGGGCGGAATCCAAGTCCAAATTAGGAGGATAGACTAGTGATGACATACACTGGAATAAAAAGTAAAAAAAAAAACATCCCCTTTTTGTTTCTGTCTCTCTCATCACTCTCTTTCACTCACATACAGTATCTAAGACTTCAACCATATTCCCTTATGCTGTTTCCAATATATCTGTTTAGGTTTACTTATGGGTTGATCAGTAAGGCTTTTTTAAAATTTCTGTAGATACTTAGCACTCCACCTTCCCCCCGAAAACCCATTCTATTGACGTGTCTAAATACGTCTCTTAGAATGGTTCCCCTGAGAGGAAACCGATGCTCACCACTGCTTACTAAAATTGTCTATGTTCTCTAAGCATACAACTTGTTGAAAATAAAACTAAGACTAAAGAACAGACGGAATCCAGTGTAAAAGGAAGTAGAAGACTGCAATGGGTTGGGAGCATGGGCGCAGATGGCACTGGGGACGGGGGGGACATGTCCCCCCCAGCTTTATAGTGACCTCATCCGAAATCTATCATCTACAAGCATAAACGCAGCCTGCTTTTCCCTGATTGGCTGGACTGGACACAGTGCGGCGGCCGGATTTATTTGAATAAAGTTGAGCCGGAGGGCGGAGCTGCGTTAAACACTGCGTTTAACATTGTCTTCCTGGTCTTGCCTAGGCTGTAGCAATGAAGAAACAAAAAACAATAACATAAAACAATAACAATATTCTAAAGTTTATTGCAGCATATATATATATATATATATATATATATATATACGTATATATATATATATATATACGTATATATATATATATATACGTATATATATATATATATACGTATATATATATATATATATATATATATATATATATATATATATATACGTATATATATATATATATATATACGTATATATATATAATTTTACAGCTTGGTCCCCCCCAGTTCAAAATTTCCATCTGCGCCCCTGGTTGGGAGCAGTAGCTCTCCAGCCCAGAAGGTTTTAGAACCCAGGTGCAGAGCAGTAGATCTCAAAGCAGGTAAACCCAAGAGAAAGAAAAATAATAATAATAAAAAAAAAAAATAATAATAATAATATATAATTGTTAATATATATTAATAGGGTATATAATAATATATATAATAATATTATAAATATATAATTATTATTAAACAGCAGCCTTATTCACCCCTAGAGCCTCCGCCGAAAGGGGCGGAGCAACGAAAACGGGCGGATAATCAAAATGGGTGGAAAACAAAAGTCCCGCCTAGCGTGAGCGAGAGAGAAGGGGAGTGAATCAAAACAAAGACCGCCGGTAAGTGCCGGCTACCTCTTATGGCGCGAGGTGAGGATAAACTAAACAAAGGGCTTCCAAACTAAACAAAGAAGTGAACTAAGGTGCTTATGGATTAAACGCTGCTCCACCAGAGAGGAGAGGAACAGCGAGGGGAGAGAAAAGGTGAGCACACCGCGTGCCTCGCGGGCTGCCACACACAGACACACACACACACACACACAAACAAACAAAGACTCAGAGAACAGAGGAGAGCGGTGGAGCTCACAGCTCTACACAGCCCCACCAAACTCGAGAGGGAAAAACGGCACTTGCCTTGGATAGGAAATGAGAGCCGGAGCTCAGAGAAAAATCGGGCATAGATTCGCTCTCACAAGCTTCAAAGATCCAGCGCCGAGTGGCTGGTTGGTGTTGCTTATAAGGTGTTCAAAGCAGGTGTTGGCAATTAGCCAATTAACCCTCGGCGCTGGCCTGGCGCGCCCTCTGTTGCCCCGGAGGGTGCCTCGGTCGGCCACCAGCCCTTACAGGACCCCTCCCCGAGGGGCGGCACCCGACGGCCCCAAACCCGCCGCACTGTCCCGCCGAAAAGTCCTGACCAGTTCTGGGTCCAGGATGTTTCTAGCAGGCACCCAGGTCCGCTCCTCTGGACCGTACCCCTCCCAGTCCACCAGGTACTGGAGACCCCCGCGTACCCTTCGGGAGTCCAGGAGCCGGCGGACGGTGTAGGCAGGGTGTCCACCAATGGTACGAGGACCTGGGGGAGCGGCCGGACCCAAAGAACAGAGGTAGGGCTTAAGGCGGGACACGTGAAAGGTCGGGTGGACTCTTCTAAGGGCGGGTGGCAGGGCGAGCCAGTATGCTACCGGATTGATACGGCGAAGGATTTTAAAGGGCCCCACATATCGTGGGGCTAGTTTGCGTGGAGCACCACGCAACGGGAGGTCCTTGGCAGAAAGCCAGACCCGTTGGCCAACTCGGAAAGAGGGGGGGGGCGTCGCCTCCTGTCTGCATACCGTTTTTGGGTTACCCTAGCAGACAAGAGAGCGGCCCGGGCTCTCTTCCAGGCCCGATGGCAACGCCGGATCATCTGGTCTGCCGAGGACACACCCGAGAGAGTTTCCTGTCTGGGGAAGGCCGGCGGAGCATACCCAAACTGGCACTCGAAGGGCAACATCCCAAGAGACGAGTGTCAGAGTGTATTGTGGGCATACTCCGCCCACTTTAATTGGTCTGCCCAAGTTGATGGAGAGGAGGAAGCCAGACAGCGGAAGGTCCGTTCCAGGTCTTGGTTGACCCTCTCTGTCTGGCCATTTGACTGTGGGTGGAACCCTGAGGAAAGGCTAACCTCCGTCCACAACAGGCGACAGAAGGCCCCCCAGAACCGGCTAGTGAAGTGCGCCCCACGGTCAGATACTATGTCCGCAGGAATCCCGTGGATGCGGACAACCTGGTCGAGGACCACCTCGGCCGTTCCCTGTGCAGATGGTAGTTTTGGCATCGCCACAAACCGTCCGGCCTTGGAAAACCTGTCCACTATGACCAATATCACGATGTTACCCCGAGATGGGGGCAAGCCCGTGATAAAGTCCAGGGACAGGTGAGACCAGGGCCGCAAGGGATCGGCCAGAGGGTGCAGCAGACCTGAGGGCCTGGTTCTGGGGTCCTTTCCTCGAGCACATACTACACAGGCAGCCACGTGGGAGCGTACCTCCCTCTCCATCTGAGGCCACCAAAACCGGTGCTGTAAGAACTCCAGCATACGCATCACCCCCGGATGCGCAACCTGGGGTGAGGCATGTCCCCAATCCAGTACCCGTTTCCTGAGGGGGGCAGGTACATAGTCACGGCCCCGAGGGCCATTTCCAGGGCCCGGATCGGTCTCTTGGGCCCGCCTGATGGCGTCCAAGAGCCCCCACCGAAGGGGTGCCAGGATCCTGGCCAGTGGCACGATGGTGGAGGGCTCACCTGGAAGAGGGAGGGGCTCCCACTGGCGAGAGAGGGCATCCAGTTTGACATTCTTTGACCCAGGGCAGTACGACAAAGTGAAGTCAAACCGGGTGAAGAACAGCCCCCATCTGGCCTGGCGTGGGTTCAGGCGCTTGGCCTGCTGGATGTACGCCAGGTTCTTATGGTCCGTCCAGACCAGAAAGGGGTGTTCTGCCCCCTCAAGCCAGTGCCTCCACTCTTCTAGAGCGAGCTTCACGGCCAGGAGCTCTCTGTCTCCCACGTCATACCTCTGCTCCGCAGGGGTTAGACGGTGGGAGTAGTAGGCACATGGGTGCAGTCGGCCGCCCAGCCCCGCCCGCTGGGACAAGACCGCACCCACGCCTACTTTGGAGGCGTCCACCTCTACAACAAACGGGAGTCCGGGGTCTGGCAGTTGGAGAACTGGGGCCCTGTTCAACAGACGTTTGATGGCATTGAATGCTTCCTGGGCCTCTGTGGACCAGCTGAACCGCCCCGCCGTCTTCCTCGTCAGGGCGGTTAATGGAGCTGCCACCGAGCTAAAATTCTTCACGAAGCGCCGGAAGAAGTTAGCGAAGCCCAGGAAGCGCTGGACCAGGCGCACCGAAGTGGGTTGAGGCCAGTTCTCGGCTGCCTTGACCTTGGTGGGGTCCATGCGCAGAGTGTTATGTGACACAACGAAGCCCAGAAATGAGACAGTCTGCGCATGGAACTCGGACTTCTCCAGTTTGATGTAGAGGTGGTTCTCCAGGAGTAGCTGGAGAACCCGCCGGACATGGGTAACGTGTTCGTCTACAGAGCGACTGTATATGAGAATGTCATCTAAGTAAACGAACACGTACCGGTCCAACGCTTCCCGGAGGACCTCATTAATATACCCCTGGAAGACGGCGGGGGCGTTCATCAACCCGAACGGCATAACCAGGTACTCATAGTGCCCAGATGGGGTGATGAACGCCGTCTTCCATTTGTCACCCGCCTTAATCCTGACCAGGTTATAGGCACTGCGCAGGTCCAGTTTGGTGAAAATGCCGGGGAGGAATAGGGTCGGATAAATCCTAGAGCGAGGGCCTCCTGGATGTATTCCTCCATCGACCGGCGCTCAGGACCCGACAGAGAAAACAACCTTCCCCTGGGAGGACTAGTCCCAGGGAGAAGATCGATGGCCATGTCGCAGGGACGGTGGGGGGGGCAGTATCTGAGCCTGCCGTTTACTGAAGACCTCCCAAAGGTCATGGTAGTCAGTGGGTACCTGGGAGAGATCAGGACAACTGAGTTTGTGCTCCGTGCCTGTGGGAGTTTTGGGAGGCCGGAGGCAGGAAGACCGACAAGCTGGCCCCCATGCCAACACAGAGCGGGACAGCCAGTCAACGTGGGGGTTATGCCTCTGGAGCCAAGGGAACCCTAGTATCAGCTGCAAGTCGGGAGTGCTGATGATATATAGCGTGATCTTCTCTGAGTGGGACCCGACTCGCAGGGTGAGGGGGCGTGTTTGATGGGACACTACCCCTGGCTCCAGAGATCGCCCGTCGATCGCTGCAATAGGCATGGGCTCTTTTAGGGGAACTAGCGGCAAAGCAAGCCTCCTGGCCATGGCCGCGTCCAGGAAGTTGCCTGCCGCTCCCGAGTCCAGGAATGCTGGGAGGCGTACCTCTGAAGTCCCACAAACTAGTGTGGTATTGAGGAACACCCCCAGCATTCGAGGGGGCCCTGGCCGGACCCCTAGCGGACATTGGTGTTTTAACACCAACTCACAGGTAGCGCGCTGGTGCCCCGAAACCCCGCAGTAAAGACATCTGCCTTCCCGCATGCGGGCTTCGCGCTCCTGCCTAGGAAGGCGGGTGTGTCCCAATTGCAGGGGCAAGACCCCGTGGTCTGGCGGTTCCTCGTTAGTTGCAGGTGGACAACCACCCGACTGCTGACCACGAGGCCCCAGAGGGGAGGCCCCTGTACCCTGCACCTTACGCCTCTCCCTAAGACGGTTATCCAGCCTCTGGGTGAGCTCAATGAGGTTGTCAAGTGACACTGGAGCGTCGCGGTGGGCGAGCTCGTCCTTGAGTTCCTCATTGAGCCCATGTTGGAACGCACTCACCAGAGCGCTGGAGTTCCACCCGCTTTCAGCCGAGAGCGTGCGAAATTCTATGGCGTACTCAGACACCGACCTCCTACCCTGTCGTAGGTTCAGGAGACGGGTCCCCGCCTCCTCTCCTCTGAGTGGAAGGTCAAACGTCTGCGCTAGGGCTGCTGCGAACAGTTCAGCAGTAGCACAGACATCTGGTTGGCGCACACAGGGGTGGCCCACGCCAATGCCCTTCCAGAGAGAAGGGAGACGATGTACGCCACTTTGGCACGCTCTGACTGAAAGCGAGACGGCTGCAGCTCGAATGCCAGGGAGCACTGCAAAAGAAACCCCCTGCAGCCTCCTGGCTCACCCTCATACCACATAGGGGCCGGTAGTGGGGGCTCAACTCGAGGCCCCACAGAAGGATTGGCAGCAGCCGGGTTTATTTGGGAGGGCTCGGGCTCAAGGGGGGCTGGCAGTATAGACAGGGGCGGATTCTGGGTCCGGGCGGTCGTCAGGCCCTGCAGCTGAGCCAAGATCTGCTGCAAGACCTGCTCATGTTGCCCTATGACAACCCCCTGATTGCCCAGAGCCAGCCTTACCTGCTCGAGATCCAGCTGCTCTGCTGGGTCCATGTTGGGCTGGATCTTTCTGTACTGGGTTGGGAGCAGTAGCTCTCCAGCCCAGAAGGTTTTAGAACCCAGGTGCAGAGCAGTAGATCTCAAAGCAGGTAAACCCAAGAGAAAGAAAAATAATAATAATAATAAAAATAATAATAATAATAATAATAATAATAATAATCGGGCATAGATTCGCTCTCACGAGCTTCAAAGATCCAGCGCCGAGTGGCTGGTTGGCGTTGCTTATAAGGTGTTCAAAGCAGGTGTTGGCAATTAGCCAATTAACCCTCGGTGCTGGCCTGGCGCGCCCTCTGTTGCCCCGGAGGGTGCCTCGGTCGGCCACCAGCCCTAACAAAGACAGCTTTATTTAGCAGGTAGTTTTAATCTTACAAAGCAGATCAGAACCACAAGTCTTCTAGCTTACAGAGTCAGAAACACAAGGTTTTATACATTAAAAAATGGGTTGAACATTCTCGGTGGGCTGGGACACAGGTGGGGCTTCAGGCTCCACCTTGCTCGTCATTATGTAATCCCCTTCAGTTTGGTTTAATTGTATCCCAATTGAGTCAGGAACTGTTTATTAAAAAGAATCTTGAGCGTCCTCAATAGATCGGGGCAGGTTGACCCCAGACTTGCTGTATCGGCTCTTATCTATAACTCCCTCTCGGAAGACAAGCGTGACTCAGTCTTGCTATCGCGCTGTTGGCTAGCATACATGGTGAAATTGTCAACTTCTACGGCTAGACTTTGGGAGGCTGGGTGCCTCCCTTATCGTTACTGTGTATTGGCCTGCTGCCAATGGCCAAACTGTCCACTTATTGTTAATAAGTCTGCACCTGCACTCTGGCTCACTCCCCATTCATGCCCAAAATCCTTACACACACACATGCTTTAGAGACCCGTTTGAGGACAGTGCAGATCAACACCTCTGCTGTTTTACACTTACCTTGCATTAACATACAGTGAAAATATCTATATGGTAACTTATTTTAATTACCACACTACTCATGATCGACCCAAACTTCATATATTGTAAACTCTGTTCCCTTTCTACGCAGTACTAAATTGGGATCCCATTTTCAAGTTCTCTCAAAGACTCCAAAGTTCTGTTTTAGTACCAAATGCAACAAGGCACAATACACTGCAAGAACACACACTTTAGGTGGTTCCCCCGGAACCGGTTCCTTTTATACTAGCTATACGTCTATACTAGCGGATCGCTTACTGTCCGATCAGGATCATAGTCGCCCTGGTCTGCCATTGTTCACAGTTTTATGTCCGTCACCATCTGTAACAATTGCAAACGGAGTACTCCTGTCACTACTATTTGCAGCCACAACATGCTTTGACACTATTATCCCCACGTCGGTATAATGTCAGGACCCACCATCATGCAGTGTAAAGGGGAAATTCTACTTACTGGTCCATTGGATCCTGCTTATCACTGGTGTTCAGGAAAAACCCCTTTAGAAAACTTTAACCGGTACTAGCGGTGTTCCCGGAGAGTGCACTTCTGTAGGTGTTTTTTCCTGATTCCGGAGTTTTAAGAGGATCCTGTTTGTGATGCCAATTTGTCGTGGAAATTCCCTATGGAATGATAATCAGAACAAAACTTGTCTTTGAGAGATTTATTATATTTAAAAGTAAAGTAAAAGCATAAAGAAAATATGAGAGCTTCTTCTAGCCAGAAGAGCTCTGATCATAAGCAGAGCTGAGATTACATAAGGCTACGCACTTCTGCATTTTCCATAAAAGGCAATAAACAAATTCATTGGTCAAGTCAAATGTTTACCCCCTTGAACTGATCACATCACCTTTTAGGTTAATATGCATATACACCAAAAAACAAAAAGGAGAAGTTGCCAAACTTCTTCAATGCCACTTAATAACAGGAAATACAGTCCATTGGCCAGGCTTCCTGTGGCTAAAACAAGTTGTACAAAAGCACTTTAATATTGCACTTACAGAAATACAGAATTATTAAGAGATAAATATATAATAGAATAGAATATTATGATATGAATAATAGAATAATAGAATAATATGCTTTTCTCAATAACCAGGGCTGGCAATTTTAAGTTTGTCACAAGTGTCAGTACAGATTGTCTGGTAAAGTAATAATCCCGAGTCCCGAAGTGCAGATGTACAAGCGCCCCGTCTGTACAAGCTCCTCATCTGTCCTAAATCTTTCAGCTCTGCTGGGAGGAGTTGAAGAGTCTGATGGCTCTCGGGACGAAGGATCTCCTGAGTCTGTCTGTAGAGCAGCTGTGTGACAAGAATGTGCCACTGAAATTGCTCCTATGGTCTATAAAGATGATGTGCAGTGGGTGACAGTCATTGTCCATGATGGAGGGCAGTTGTCCAGATGCATCTCGGCCCCTTTTCTTCATGTTCCTCACACCACCCCAGCACACCACAGCATAAAAAAGACAGCTGGACATCACAGTCTGAAAGAAAAGCAGCAGGAGGGGGCGCTGTTGTAGACGGAGGATGTAGACACATTTGCCCGTTGCTTCCCTGTTAGTTTTGATTTTATCTTGCACAGTTGCTAAACTTGCATGGTACTTTATTTGGACTGTGTTTAGGAACATGTTGCTACATATTTTTGATACTCTTGGCAACTAAAATGTCTTTTACCCGCAATAAGACCGAGGCTTCAAAACCAGACCACAAAGCAGCGGTGTCTTCCGAGTCCGCCAAGCCTGAGGGAATGGCCGATAGTTCACCCAGCGACACCGTTAATGTTTTCGTGCTACAGGCTATGATAGATTCGTTAAAAGCAGATATTGGTGGCAAAATCGACTCCCTCTCTTCAAGTCTGCACTCAGAATTTATAACCATCAGACAGGAGCTCTCAAATTCGATTAAACCTTTACAACAGAAAGTGGAGCTCCATGAGGAAACTTTGCTGGAGCTGGAGCGTGCCTCTACTGAGCATGAAGCGGGGCTGACCGAGCTACAGTCCACTGTTGAAAAGCTCACAGTGCAGGTTGTAGAAAAAGCTTTCTTAGCTTTGTGTTGCATGTTCGTTGATCCAAGGATTCAGACGACACGGAGATTGAGAGTGAACAAGTATGATTTTATTTCAGAATTCTGGGAAGAACATACAGGCATGAAATCCTAGCCTAAGACAGGACGTCACCCCAGTTCTTCTGAACCTCGGCATTTCTGACTCCATCTCTTATACCCTTTTGTGACGTACCTTTGGTTGCTAGGTGGTTGCTAGGCATGAATGAGTAATACTTCTCATTTTTATGCTTATCTTTCCAACTATGGTATATCATACATTATACTTCAGTTTTCCAGACTTTCTTAGGAACCCGAAAGCTGTCTTGACCTTTGCTTCTGAGAGATCGTAGGTGGTCAACTTCCCTTGCCAAGGTGACAAGGGAGAATCAATTTCCCCTTTGCGACATGTCTTAAGGTCAACAAGGCACGGTTCCTCTCAATTCATACTCTCTTTTATTGATAATAATTTTACTACATCTACAGTAAGATTAATTAGTTCTACTACATCTACAGTAAGATTAATTAGTTAGTATATCTTTAACAAAGCTTGAAGCTGCATGTATAATTTTGTAGACGCAATCTTTAAATGCAAGGTTACAAAATGTATGTTATTTACTGGCTTTTAATCTAGCTCTCCTATGTTGACCTTTTCCTAGAGCGTAGGAGTAAACGAGGAACTCTTCCTAGAGCCCAGGAGTAAAAGAGGAACTCTTTTAGTCTGCTAGCCTCTGTAACCTCAAGATGTTTACCAGTAAAACGAGGAAGTGTGCTTTCTCGGTTGGGCCATTCAAATGTCAGTGAGACACAAGTCATTGCTGCTAATATGAGAGGCATAGTGATTCAATTAATCAAATATAAAATGTGTACGTGTGGATTAGTGGCTAACTCTTGATTCAGTGATTAATGATTAGTAGAGTATAGATTTATAGCTTTCATAGATCTATTTGTGTAATATGTGTTTTAATCATAGTTAAGGCTTTGGCTAGCATGATTATTTTAAACTAAGCTTGTTATTTTATAATCTTCCACAATTCCTCCTTTTGGCCTGTCCTAAGACAGGTCAACACTAAGCTGGAAGTCCCCGGAGCACCCGTGGTCCTCAATGCTATCATCCAACAATGACATCATATAATCCGGCGGCCGTTGTTTGTCGTCAAACATTTTCACAATGGTACGCTCTATTAGGGTGCGTAAGCAAGGAATACAGCAGCATCCGCATGTTACTAAGATGGCCACAAATATAGCAAGAGCAGAGGCCAGTGATAGAAACACTGCCTTCCATTGGCCAAAAGTTCTATCTAACCAGTTGGTAAGCGGATTGTCGATCCCTGTATTCTCTGTCATTTCCTTTGAGAGTGCCTTAAGGGCGTCTAAAGCTTTCGTGACGGACCCATCTGGTGCAGTGTTGTTAGGAATTACGGTGCAGCACTCGGTTTTAGACTCAGTTCTAATCATGTGACATACCCCACCTTTTTCTGCTAATAACATGTCCAGAGCTATCCTATTTTGAATGGTCATCAGTGACGTTGCGGACAATTGGGATGCTAATCCTGATACCGCCAGTCCAGTAATGTTAGCCAATCTCATTACCTGATCATTTACGTAATTAATTCTATCAACATTTTTATTGGGAGTAATCCATATTAAGATACTTTCAAATCCAGCTGAAACCTGGTCCACCAATTTATGTTCATCTGGAACGCCCCTTGGAACCCCAATGGAATCTATGTATGTGGGTGTGTTTTTAGTAAGATCAAATGAAACCTCACGTCTACTTCTGGATCCTGGTAGTGTAGGTTTCCCAGTACTGGGTCCAAACAGGGTAATTGGAGATAACAGTCTAACCATAGCACACAGGCCCTTGCTCCATATAGGGAGTCTCAGCAACAATGTGGAACCGCCACAAAAATAGTCCAGTCCCGCCCTGGCCCATTCGCCAACCGAATTGTTAGATGTATCAGTAAAAATAGTATGACACCAAGATGATTGTATTTCCCCCAGAATTTGAGGCGGATGGGTAACATTGCCCTTAGTGCGTCTGAAGCAAGTAAAATTGCCAGTTTTTGGGACTTGGAAAGGACCTGAGCCTGTGTTATTAGGAATTACTGGAAAAATAGTTGAGAGCGTGGTGCAGTTCGGTGGAGTAGCCATACGAGTCATTTGAATTAAACAGCTAAACCCTATCGGATCAGTTTTTGGATATAGTGGGGCCGTACTTAAATATAATGGGGGTCTAGCTTCTGCACATGCCACGCAGCCTTCCATCCCGGCCTCCCGAGCCTGACCCGCTATCCAGGTCAGCCACAAATTGTCGTTACTGTACCCCATAGTTAGCCTTAGTATGTCCTCGGGTGTCCATGTCGAGTAGTCTGAACCTACCAATGTTGGCACTGCACCGTCAGGGGTAGTAGAGTTATCATTCGGTGGTGGGGTTGCCCCTGCTGTCGGCAGATGCTTTGGGGGTGTGTTTAACACTCTGACCTTTATTACACCTAATGGATCTGTTCCCGTTATTGATACCCCTAATGTCAAATAGATGGTTGACTCACGCATATTTATCCAATGCATAGACAATGTGATTGGGTTTTGGACCCCGGATTTGTCTCGTTGTAGCCTGATACGCTTCAAATTAAAATACATGGTGTTGGATACTATCTCATAAATGCCATTCGACGAGCGACCATCGGTGCTAAGGAAAACATTGGCCAAGTTCGGACATAGTTCGATAGTTTTGATCAATTGTGCCTGTCCTGTCGCGCACTGTTCATTAGCGTATTTCGAGTAGCACAGATATAGGGGATAGCCCCGCCATGTTGAATTCTTACCCTTACAGTTAATTACCTCACATAGGTCGAAATTGTATGCTGTTTTAGTATTTATAACATATTCTATATTAAGTCCCTTAAACTTCTTCACACATGCGTTTTGGTTATCAGTTGAGCGTTTAGTCCTGTGAAAGTTATTATTACCTGAACGGGCCTTATTTGTGGTGTAGTTAGTTGTAGAGTTTATAGCTGTCGTGCCATTGTTGTTACTAGTTGGTTCAGCTGTTCTCCAGATCGCTATTTCTACACAGATCATGCCAACCACCACTATTACCACCACTATTACCAATAGTGCTTTCAACCATGTTGGAATCAATCCCATCTGTAGATTTAACCAGCTTAGTCTATTTTCAGTCCTTCCCCCACCCCGTCTGCCATACCATGCCATAGCAAAAAACAAGTGTGTTCCCCCTAATGAGTAAATAGTTGATTATAGCCCTATATGTGTATGTGTAAAGGTGTAAATGTTCAGTTCTTCAACTCCCCAGGGAGTCTCAAGGTGGTAGTTTAGATGGCGCAGGTTGGTGCCCTGGGTTGCACTTGTTGATCTGCGCTGGAGGCGAGGGGTAGACTACCCTCGACGTGCCCTTGGCCTCAGGGGATTATTCTGCCCCTATGTTGGTTGAGGCCTCCTTTTCTGCCTCTTCTGATCTGGTTATCTTGGCTTGTGGTTGATCAGCAGGCCGACACTGGGAGAGATGATACCAGGAGGTGCCTTTGCCGTCCAGCCGGACTGCGTGGCTTGTCCTCTCCGCCACCCGGAATGGGCCTGTCCACCTGGGTTACGACCACTTCCGCTTTATGACTCTCAGGTATACCCACGGAGTTATGGCCAACTCGGGGGGGTTGTCCTCCTCTTGCGTCTGCTCCCGTGTGTTCTGTACCTGCACAGAAAAAGCTTCACATACAGCTTTTAACTTATGGAACACTTGCTCGTAACCTTGGTTGGCAGTGCCATGAGGTAGTTTGGATGGGGCTTTTAGTGCAGTTTGCGGCCCCGGGAATGCTACGCCTCTGACCAGTTCAAATGGGGAGAAGCCCGTGCTTCTGTTCACTGAACTCCTAATGCTGATCAGGGCAATTGGTAAGGCATCAAGCCAATTCATGCCTGTGGTCAGTTTAATTTTTGCTAGTTTGGCCTTCAAATTTTGATTCATCCGCTCCACCTGACCCTGTGAGGCGGGGTGATATACAGAACCATAGCTATGGCGCAAGCCCAACGCTTGCTCTACCCACTGCAGTGTTTTGCTGGTAAAATGCGTCCCGTTATCTGAGTGGACTCTCCTAGGAAACCCATGTTGTGGAATCCAGTGGTTGATCAACATTTTGCAAACTGAGCGAGCATCCTCCTTAAAGGTAGGAATTGCCTCAACCCACCCTGAGTACCTGTCTACCACTACCAAGAGGTACCGGTATTTTCTGATT
This sequence comes from Astyanax mexicanus, assembly GCF_023375975.1. Classification (NCBI taxonomy): domain Eukaryota; kingdom Metazoa; phylum Chordata; class Actinopteri; order Characiformes; family Acestrorhamphidae; genus Astyanax; species Astyanax mexicanus. Next base: position 27,581,676 of record NC_064409.1, read on the forward strand.
TGATCAATCATATCCGTATAGTCAATCTGGATGTGCTCACCATGACAATTAGGCAGTGGAAACTTGCCTGGGGCTACCTTAAATGCTTTTGCTACATTTTGAGTGTGGCAAACTTGGCATTGACTGATGAAATCTACTGCCAGAGGCAGCATAAATGGGTGCCACCATTGTTTCAAATTCCTCATCATTTGCAGTTTTCCTACATGTGCTACGGTATGTGCCTCTTCTAGGACTGCTTTGGCTAGTGACATAGGTAAGACTGGTCGCCCTGTTTTAGATACCCAAACCTGGCTATCTGAGCTTGCTCCCTTGGCTAACCACATTGACTTTTCCTCTGGGGTTGCTTTATCCTGAATCTGCCTCAGTTCATCCCCTGTAGGTATCGGCTCCCAAGGGACATTTGAGTCCAGTATCATCATGTTACCGGGTTCCGTATAACCAGCTGCCTTTTTCGCTGCTTTGTCTGCTGCGTCATTTCCTCTTCTCACTAGTGTGTCCCCCTTTTGGTGTCCTTTGCATTTTACAATAGCTACCTTTGTAGGTTTGTGTATTGCAGCTTCTAGTTTCATCAGTTCTGTCTGATGTTTTACAGGTTTCCCTGAGCTTGTTACATATCCTGCCTGTTTCCAGTGTGGAATGTCTACATGTGCTGCTGAAACTACCCACGCAGAATCGCTGTAAATAGTCACTTCTCTACCCTCAGCTAGTTCTAGTGCTGCAATTACTGCTAGCAACTCAGCTTTTTGTGCTGAAGGGTTTTGTTTTACCTCTTTTGCTGCTACAGTCCAGAACTCATCTGTTTCCCCTGTGGTTTCTTGAACCACCGCATATCCTGCCCTTATTTCACCTGTGTCTGCTCTGTACCCGCACCCATCAGTCCATAGGTTCCAGGAGCCAGGAATTGGTGTGGCTAGTAAGTCTGGTCTCACTTTTTCCTGTGTTGCTACCTTTTCTGCACACTCGTGAGGTGGACCTTCTAGCATTCCTTCTGCCATGTTGACTCCTTGGTGTGTGTATGTGATGTGTGGTGCTGTCAGAACTTTGTGAATTCGTCTCTGTCTTAGAGGAGTGAGGGTGAACATCTGTGAGTTTATATATGCTACCACGCCATGTGTTGTTAGTATGTGCAGTGGGTATCCTGCTACCAGGTGTGCAGTTTTTTGAACGAGCTTCGTCAGTCCTGCTACATGTCTGGTGCATTGCGGTTGTCTTTTCTCAATCAAGTCAAGTGGGATGCTTAAATACATAAGTACTGCTCTCCCTTCCTCCTTTTTCTGAAAAAGTACACCATTAACCAATGTGTCTGTTTCAGAAACATCCAGAAAAAATGGAAGAGAATAGTCAGGTCTAGCTAGGTCAGCTGCAGTCGCTAAAGCTTGTTTTACAGCAATAAAAGCCTGCTCTGCTTCTACTGTCCAGGAAAGTACCCCACTGAGGTTTCTCATGCCTACGGATTTCACCATGTCCCTCAATGGTTGTGTTTGTCCTACAAAGTCAGGAATGTATTGTCTGCTGTATCCAGCTAGGCCCAAAAATGTCAACATATCCCTAACCGTAATTGGTTTAGTGTGTGACAGAATTGTAGATCTGTGTGAGGCTGACATGCCTGTTGAGCCCTGTGTGACCACTCTCCCAAGAAATGTTACCCGTGTTCTACAACATTGCAACTTGCTCCTAGAGACTTTGTACCCTGCATTGGCCAAACAGTCTAGCACTATTTTTGTGGCGTTTAAGCACGTCTCTGGTGTTGTGCCGCCAACCAGTAAGTCATCGACATACTGAGAAAGAATGGAGCCTTCAGGAAGGTTACAAGACTCCAAACTGCGTCTAAGAGCTTGATTGAACAATCCCGGGCTTAGGGCAAAGCCCTGAGGCAATCTACTGTATCGATACTGAATACCCCTGTGTGTAAATGCACATACGTCCCTACAGTGCTCAGCCAATGGTACGCAAAAGAAAGCATTAGCCAAATCGATGCAAGTAAACCATTTCATGTCGGGACCTAGTTCTGATAGTGCCGTGTATGGGTTTGGAACTGGTATTGTGCTAGTAGCTAGTGCCGCATTTATAGCTCTCAGATCATGTGCCATACGGTATTGACCAGGTTCTTTTTTAGGTACTGGCAAAATTGGTGTATTCCAATTGGATTGGCATTGCTCCAGTACCCCGGCCTGTAAGAGTGCCTGAATGGTTTTGTCCAATGAGGCCATAGCCTCCGGTTTGTGTCTATATTGTGGTACCCAAATTGGTTCAGGTGTGGCCATGTTAAATGATACCTGGGGCTGATCCACAAAACCTACATCATCCGGACCCTGTGACCACAAAACTTCCGGTAGAGATTCCAGCATGGCAATGGAGTCTGGGTGGTCCGAATCTTCACAGCCATGATGGCGTGGCAGGAGCTGGTGCTCCATTGTAACAGTTTCAATGTTAGTAGCCCTAATGTGATATGTGCAAGGTGGTTTGGTGCCCAGTGGGTATGGGTTGGTGGTGCCGCCGTGCCAAGTGCCACATTTTGGTTGGGTATCCATTGAGGCTGGAACGGTGGACGGTACGTGCCTTGCGCCGAATTCGGCATCGACATCCAATTGGGCTGGATTGGAAAGGGAGTCGTGCAATGTGCTGCCCAATGGTCAAATTTACCGCATCTGAAACAGGCACGTGAAACAGGTTGGCCCCTGCCACGCCCCCTTCCACGTCCCCGTGCCCTGTTTGCCACATAGGGTCCACTATAATTGGATTGCCCTTGATTAGAATTGGGTTGAGCCAAAGTTGGTTGTGGCAATTGATGGGGTGGCAGATACTGTTGTTGAGTCTGTTGCACCTGTGGTGCAGCTTGCTGAACAACTGGCAGCATGGTGTCTGTTTTTGGTTTATCCTTTGTGTTTTTTCTAGCCTCTGCTAGCTGAGTTTTCAACAGTTCCAGTTCCATCTGGTTTTTCTGTTCAGCTGCCTCATCATGCCTATCCTTGTGTTTATTCATATGGAATAGAATATGCCTCACCCATTGGTCATGAGGTTTATCTGGCCCCATATCCGGATCATCTTCAACCTTAACCTTTATGTAATTGGGTAGACCTGATAGAATAGCATTTCTCCACCACAACGCTGTTTGAGGCCTAGAAGGGTGGGTTCCAGTACTGTTGGTCCAGTCTTCCACCGCCTTGCTGAGATGCTCACCAGGATTGGTCTGTTCATTCCACTGATAACAAGGCACCGTGGCAGCAGCCCTGGTTGGCCACATGTGTCGCATGACATCCGATATGTCCTGAGAGTACAAATGAAATGGTTCACTGTTTGCAGCGGTCGAAATGAGGGCCTGTCTTTCTAGTTCTGCCACCTCCATGCTGGTAGTTGACCTATTGATTAAATTCCTAAAATCACCCAAAGCCAGGGTGAGTCCTCCCGTTAAGCTATCAAGCTTTCTCAACCAAGGGGCTGCCCCACTAGTGAGGGATGGAAGCTGATCAGCTATAGTTTGTGCGTCCATTAATGATAAAGGCACATACTTAGGGTTTCCATTGCTACTAGTTAGCAATGGGAGAATGTTTGCAGGTTTTTCCACATTAGGGAATCTTACTGGGGGTTTAGTATGTCTTGTTGACTGTCTAGGGACATGGTGGTCCTCTTGTTCAATTGCGTCAGATAGCTGACGGCGCACCTGCATGGAAGTGTTAAGTAGGTCTCTTGATATTTCTAACAAAGTTTCCACCCTGTCACCCCTTTCAGCTAGGGAATCAGTCTCAATGGGGGTGTGCTCATCCTCACAGTCAGAGTACTCCTGCCTGTCGTCCCAGTCGTGTGTTCGTTTATGTTTATTGTCCAGTCGTCTGTCCCTACCCCGTTTGTCCTGTACCTTATAGTCACGTCTGTTTGCAGCTGCACCCTCATGTTTGTGATCCCCATGTAAGTCTGTGTCAGCTATTTCCCCATGTAACTCTGCTGTTATATTAACCCTACCTCTAGGTGGCGGAATAGGCCCTGTATCGTCTAAGTCCATGTCCAAGTCAGAGTAAGTGGTCATGTTGCTCAGGGATTGGGCGTGATCTGGACACTCATGCTGCTTACGATTGCTGAAAGGATCAGTTGGTGTAGAGTCAACAAAAGGCTCTGCTGGCTGAGGTGCTGTAGCATTAATCCTCATCTGTGTAAACTGTTCATTCAAATCAGCATATGTGTTGTGTGAGGAAGTATTAGGATGTTCAATAGTAACTCTTCCTGAATTAATAGTAATTACTGGCAGCATGTTATTTACTGATGTATTTTTATCAGTCTGCTGAGTTGAGAAAGGATTGCGTGGGCTGAGTGTGGGGTTGTATGGTGGGGGCGGAACTGCTGCTTCCTGTTGCATCATACAAGTAGGGTCATCGAGTTCCTGGAGAACAGTTTCACAACTGTTTGGCTCCGCTGGGGGAACTTCCTCCTTTGTGTGTGTAACCATCTCTGGCAACATGCCCAGAAGAATTCCCTGCAGTATTTTTAGTTCTGCTAATTCTCGCTCAGCAGCTCTCAGTCTACGTCTCGCCCCTGCCCGTTTTATTATGCTGACTGTACTGAGGGTCTTGCGTGCCTTTTTCACTGCGTCAGTTTTACAGATAAACATATAATTCAGAACACCCACTAGGGAGATTCCCTCAGTTACACAACCACCCTTCTGTTCTCTGATCCAAGCCTCAACGTTCAGTTTAAGGGTTTTAGCTAAGAGATCCTCCCTCCTTTTACTCCCAGTAAACTCCCCCACTGCGTTTGCTAAACCTGCAATCTGACCTGCAAGTGATTTCCACTGCCAATTGCCTGGTCCGAATTTATTGTCAAATTCTATACCAGGGTCTATCGCTGTATTTGCCATGTTTGATCAAGACTGGACTCACCTGTTTTGGTCTTTGGTTCTACTGATCAACTCAAGCGTGTTTTGTTAGCACCGTTAGGTTTCCACACGCGAGGATTTTCGAACTAGTTGTCCAAACGCAGCTCCAAGTCAGACAGTCAGCACATCAGCAAAGGAAACAGAAAAAGAAAAAGAAAATCCGATTAGGATCTCTATATTTACACATTATATTTAACAAAAATGTACAGGAAGGTATGGTGGGTTTAATACGGATTGCACTATATCAGGAACTATCACACCGGTACAAGTGGAGTCAATGATGAGTCCCCTCTCAATTGGCGTAGCAAAGTAGGTAGTTTTCAGAAATACAGCCACCTGATTTTCCTGTACCCGTGCAGAATAAACCACCCTACTATTTGGAGAAAGAGACAAATGTTCAACTATTCCCTGTATCTGGCTCTCATTAGGTGTATGAGTCACATCTTCTTCTTTGTAAATAATGCCATAATCCAATATATCCTGTTTAAAAATGGGGTTTGTTTCTACAAACCACGCCCATTCCTCAATCATTATGCATTGTACTGTATGCTATATCACTTTGTACAAAAAATTATTCCCAACAATACTCAAATATAACAAAAGAGTAGATACACTATGTCCAACCAAACAACAATTTACTACTAAATTAGCAACAAAAACAACGTAACCCCTTTTACTGTGTCTGTTCAGTCACCATCTCATCACTATCGCTGCTGCTGTCAGTACTGTTGCTACTGTCATTCCCCAGAAAATGAATGGTCGAGAAAGGTGGGTTTAACACAGACTGAACATCACTGTCAATCATTAATATTGACTCACACGTTGAGTATACCGCAATGCCGTTCGGATGTGGAGCTGCGAAGAATGTAGTAACTTTAAAAAGGGCGTCGTTTCCCACCGCTAACCGCACAGAGTGAATTATTCTACTTGTAGGAAAAAGCTGCAAATTCTGAGTAATTACAAAATGTTCCTGTGGGGTGCATATAGTACTCGAACCATCTGTAGTATCAATCAAAGCATTTTCTCTTATCTCAGGCCGGATAATGTCATGACCGTCTAACACCCATACCCAGTGTTCAGTCATTATCAATTAAACAAGTAAATTACACCCATTGTTCTGTAGAATTGTTAAGTATACTCCAACTATCCTATTTATTTTATATATGTATATATCTTATTATTATGTTATTTAACCCCCCGCGCGCACAAATCACATACAACAATTAAATCAACAATTAGCAATTGCTTTACCTTAGTTGTACAATACCAATAGCATATGTATTTTTATTTTGTTTTTCTTATTTTTATTTAAACTACATACTCTTTTCCTTTTTTCCTGCTCCTGAGCAGAAAACACTACTTCAGAGTATTTCAGTGCTCGTTCTTTAAACTAAAAACTTAAAATAAAGAAAATAAAAAAGTTTTAAAAATCTCCCAGCAGTTTGTATAACCGTCTGGGTTTAAGGTGGACCACGCCTTAGGATGACCCCGTCTGTCCCAGCAATTATCCCACCTTGATCAGGGGTGGGGGGTGGGGGGGTACGCCACCTCCCAGTCCCTTTATTTTATTTAGAATTGACCACTTTCAAGGAACCCCACGTCCTAGCCTTTACACTAACCCAATATGGGCAGATTGGGGTACGCTACCACCCCGGTCTCATTAAGCACTGTTATCCTTTCCTGTTATCCTTTTTTATCCTTATACTGGTTTCTTAAACATAAAATAGAAGAAAAAAATTTGTTGTTCAATCCAATTTACCAGGATTTTAGCCTACTGGATCCCATCACTCATTCTGTATGTTTTACATAGCCAATATGCAGATTTTTTAATAAAAAGGCAATCTGCTCACCTGTTTAGGATGGGCCCAGAAGAGTGATGAAGTCTGTCAGCTGTGGTCCTCGCCGGCCGAAACCTTGGATCACGTCGGGGTCACCAAATTGTAGAAAAAGCTTTCTTAGCTTTGTGTTGCATGTTCGTTGATCCAAGGATTCAGACGACACGGAGATTGAGAGTGAACAAGTATGATTTTATTTCAGAATTCTGGGAAGAACATACAGGCATGAAATCCTAGCCTAAGACAGGACGTCACCCCAGTTCTTCTGAACCTCGGCATTTCTGACTCCATCTCTTATACCCTTTTGTGACGTACCTTTGGTTGCTAGGTGGTTGCTAGGCATGAATGAGTAATACTTCTCATTTTTATGCTTATCTTTCCAAATATGGTATATCATACATTATACTTCAGTTTTCCAGACTTTCTTAGGAACCCGAAAGCTGTCTTGACCTTTGCTTCTGAGAGATCGTAGGTGGTCAACTTCCCTTGCCAAGGTGACAAGGGAGAATCAATTTCCCCTTTGCGACATGTCTTAAGGTCAACAAGGCACGGTTCCTCTCAATTCATACTCTCTTTTATTGATAATAATTTTACTACATCTACAGTAAGATTAATTAGTTCTACTACATCTACAGTAAGATTAATTAGTTAGTATATCTTTAACAAAGCTTGAAGCTGCATGTATAATTTTGTAGACGCAATCTTTAAATGCAAGGTTACAAAATGTATGTTATTTACTGGCTTTTAATCTAGCTCTCCTATGTTGACCTTTTCCTAGAGCGTAGGAGTAAACGAGTCTGCTAGCCTCTGTAACCTCAAGATGTTTACCAGTAAAACGAGGAAGTGTGCTTTCTCGGTTGGGCCATTCAAATGTCAGTGAGACACAAGTCATTGCTGCTAATATGAGAGGCATAGTGATTCAATTAATCAAATATAAAATGTGTACGTGTTGATTAGTGGCTAACTCTTGATTCAGTGATTAATGATTAGTAGAGTATAGATTTATAGCTTTCATAGATCTATTTGTGTAATATGTGTTTTAATCATAGTTAAGGCTTTGGCTAGCATGATTATTTTAAACTAAGCTTGTTATTTTATAATCTTCCACAAGGTCAAGCATTTGGAAGACAAATGCGAAGAGCTGGAAGCACGCTCGCGCAGCAATAATCTACGGATCATTGGGATCTCTGAAGAATCCAAGGCCCCCCAAACGACTGAATTCGTGGCTCAGCTGCTTCAAGATATGCTTAAACTGGAAGAGAAGCCCCTGCTGGACCAAGCTCACAGATCACTCCGAGGGAGACCCAAAGGAAGGGAACCACCATGACCCTTTATTGTAAGAGTTAATTTATTTCATGTTCGGGCTAAAATATTGCAGAAAGCGCTATGCAGGCAAGAACCCCTTCATCTTTCCGGACAACACCTCCTCTGTCACTCAGAGAAGAGCAGCTTTTGGTGGAGTTAAACGTAATTTGCGCGTTTGTGTTGTTGTGAAGTTCGGACTGCTATACCTGGCAACACTGAGAGTGGCTCTGGGGGACGGACACTCTTAAAAGTTTAAAGACCCAGTGGAGGTTGCTGCCTTTGTTGATAAACATTGCAAAAAGAAGAAAACATCTTCTGTACAGGATGGGTGAGGTATCTCATAGAAATTGCTCTTAAAGTTAATGAGGACTAATAAGAATGTAGCTGGACGGGTTCAGATTAAGAGATGTGTTCTTTTTTTGGATTTGTTTTTGTTGGACATAAGCCTGTATTTTGAGTTACTCAAGGTAAGGGAAATATTTGTTTAACTGCCATGTTTCCTTACATACTTACTTAAGTAGTAGAGAAGGTGTTATGGAGTGGTTTACGCTTAGTTTACTAAGAGAGGTTAGCCCTTACATCTTAGTTGGGGAGATGCTGGCTTTGGCGTGGGGAGGGAAAGAGTCTGTTATTCTTGTTTTGTGTGTTTTTTTTGTCTTTGTTTTTGTTATGGTTAGGATTGCTCTATATGATGATTCTTTTATTTTGGGATTGCCTGGTGTAGTTAGAGTACCTATGTATTATTTTGACTATAATTCTTCTATTAGTCCATTATTCAGTCAATGTTAAGTACTAGTGGCAGTAGGGGTGAGCTCAAATTTGTTAGTTGGAATTGTAAGGGTCTTAATTCCCCAGTAAAGCCCACAAAAAAGCTAATTTTCCCCCACTTATGTTATGTTTTAAAAATGATCTGTCTCGTTGGTCAGTTTTGAATCTATCGTTAGCCGCACAAATTAATATTATTAAGATGAATATTCTCCCTAAATTTCTTTATTTATTTCAGTGTGTGCTGTGTTTTTTGTCCCAAACTTTTTTCACAAACTGGATTCTCTGATTCTGGGATTTATCTGGAGTAGAAAAATGCCAAGAATATGAAGACAACTACTGAAAAGACCTAAGCCTTTGGGGGGGATGGCGTTACCTAATTTCAGGTTTTATTATTGGGCAGCTAATGTTGATAGTACTTTTGCATCTTTTCAGCAGTTGATGGATATATTTTTATTACCACTGTATCATTTTTTCAGATATTTGCAAATCCGTAGCTTCGTAAAAAAACATCTCTTCACAGCTTCTTATGTGCATATATTTTGGTCCTGTCCTTCTTTGAACTCGTATTGGTCCGGGATATTTAAAACCTTATCAGAAACACTAGGGAAGACTATTGAGCCAAATGCTTTTACAGCCATATTTGGAGTGCTTCCCTCATCTGTTACTTTGTCAGCTTTGGAAGCAGGGTTTGTTTCTTTGGTCACTATCCTGGCTTGAAGGTTGATCTTACTGAAATGGAAATCCCCCTACCCACCCTCGCATACTTTGTGGATTAAAGATGTTCTTGGTGCCGCAGGATTAGAGAGATTTTGGGGTATTGTAAATGGCTCTAATACGACCCTTTTCTGGATTATGTAAAAATGTGCTTTGCCTAGAACCACTATGATGGTCTAAACGTTGTTTTTTGTTGGAATTGTGGTTAAAAAATATGGGACTTCATTGTCCACTAGACTAATCATATAATTTATTTTTTTATGTTATATTACTTTTTTATTACTTTTTTTTAGTTTATTCCTTTTAACTTGGGCATTTTGGTTTGACTTCAATCTGGTGTTATTGTAAAAAAAGGCATTGTGGTTATTGTTTATTATATAGACTGGATCTATGTACCACCATGAAAAATCTAATTAAACTAATCAACAACAAAAAATGAAAAGCAGCAGGAGCTTCCTACAGATGTTAAAGGACCCTAGCCTCCTCAGAAAGAAGCACTGTCCTTTTCTGTTCAGGATGTCTGTGTTGGCTGACCAGTCCAACCTACCATCCAGAGGCAGTCCGACATACCTGTAGGCCTTCACCATCTCCACATCAACCCCCACAATAAAGACAGGCTGTGTGGGTGGCCAGGCCCTGTGAAAGTCCACCACCATCTCATTGGTCTTGGAGGTGTTCAACAGCAGGTTGTTCTTCTTGCACCATGCCACAAAGTCATTCACAAGGTTTCTGTATTCCTCACTCTTCCTTTCCCTACCCGTACACAGGCCACAATGGCGTCCAAAAAACTTTTGCATGTGGCACGTCATAGAGTTGTACTGTAAGTCTGAGGTGTAGATTGTAAAAAGGAACAGGGAGAGCACAGTCCCCTGTGGTGCTCCTGTGCTGCAGACCACAGTCTCTGATGTACAGTCCTTCAGCCTGGCATATTGAGGTCTGCCAGTAACATAGTCAGTGATCCAGAAGACCAAATATGGGTTCACCTGCATCTTTAACGTCTTGTCTCTCAAATGAGGGGGCTGCATCGTGTTGAATGCATGATGAACCAAGGGGGTGAAGTGGTGTAGAAGCAGACATTCCAGGGTCTTCATGACATGTGATGTAGGAGCGACTGGCCGGCAGTCATTGAGCTCACTGGGGCGGGCCTTCTTGGGTACTGGAACCAGGCATGATGTCTTCCACAGTGTGAGGACCCTACCCAAACACAGACTCAGGTTAAAGATCTAGGGGAGCCCCCAGCTCCACAGTGGTGCTGTGGGTCAGGTCAGCTGAGTGTGGAGAGTGGGGAGGGAGGACTGAGTTGCTTGATGAGATGAGTAGGGGTGTGGAGGTGGTGTCTGCCAGAGCCATAGGGTCTTAGAACCGGTTGTAGGTGTTGAACTTATTGGCTTTCTCTACATCACCGTCTGTGGCACTGTCCATTCTCTGCTTACAGCCAATGATTGTCTTCATTCCGATCCATACCTCCCTCATGTTATTCTTTCTCAGCTTCTGCTCCTCCTTCTTCCTGTAGAACTCCTCGGCCTCTCGCAAATGCACTTTGAGCTATCTCTTTGCGCTCCTAAACTCGTTGTCTTCGAAGGCCCTCCTCTTCTTGTTCAGAAGGCCTTTAAAGGACCAATTTGTAATTAATTTTCAGTAGTATATGATGAAATTATCAGGATGTATCATCAGATATTGAGGTAACATGTTGAGTGAAAGCACTGGCAGCTCTTGTCAGCAGGGCTTTAGCCAGTGCATTCCTATTTTAACTGTGCAGTCCATCCCGGATATTTGTTAGTTTTGCTGCTCGTTCCCCAACACTTACTCCACCCCCGAAGTTGCCAGCACCCACACTACAGCCAGCGATCGATGATACAGCAAAGGAGCTAACTAGCAGCTTAAAAAAGCCTCAGCATGTCTCAAAAAAGCTCAGTGACCAAAGAAGGAATATAACAAGAGTGGGGCGGGGCAGACTACTCTCTGTGATGTTTTGAAATGGGACTGCTCCAGCTATTTCACACACTCACTCTTATTTCCTACAGAATGTACCTTTAACACTGCTGGTTAACCAGGGCTTGTTGTTAGCAAAGCAGTGTACAGTTTTCACAGGAACAACAATGTCCATGCAAAAGTTTATGTATTCCATCATGCAGTGTGTAATCCCTATCGATGTCCTCCCCGTATGGCTCCTGCAGTACACTCCATTCAGTCCCTGAGAGCTGGTTCAGCACCAGGAGACCATTTCCTGAAGGAGCGTGTTGATGCAGGTTGTCTATGGACCTGGGGCTTGTACTGGGGCTGCAGGTAGATCAGGTTGTGGTCAGATTTTCCCAGAGGGGGGAAAGGTTTGGCGGTGAATGCATCCTATATGTTGGAGTGAAGGAGATCAATAGTTCTGTTCTTCCTGGTGGGACAGTTCACATACTGGTGGACAGCAGGGAGTACTGAGTCCAGTGTGACGTTATTAAAGTCCCCCGAGATGGATAGGAAAGCTTCAGGATGCTGTGTCTGAAGTCTCGCGATAGTTGTATAAATGATGACACACACAGCCTTGGCATCAGCATGAGGAGGAACGTAAACACATACAACAATGGTGTGAGAAAGCTCTCTGGGCATGTAATAGGGTCGGACATTCCGACAGCAGATAATCTCCTTCACAGTTACGTGCCCTGGGTTACACCATCTGATGTTCACAAACAGAACAAGCCCCTGGATATACAGTGGCCTGCAAAAGTATTCATACCCCTTGAACTTCTCCAGATTTTGTGATAGACAAAATCTGAAAAGTATGATGTGCAAAAGTATCCATCCCCCCTATATCAATACTTATTAGAGCCACCATTCGCTGTAATTAAAGCTGTAAGTGCTTTGGGGTTTGTCTCACCTAGCTTTGCGCATCTAGCGACTGAGATTTTTGCCCATTCTTCTTTTTAAAAAGCTCAAGTTCAGCCAAGTTAAATGGAGAGCGTCTGTGAACAGCAATTTTAATGTCTTGCCACAGAAGCTCAATGTGATTTAAGACTGGGCCATTCTAACACATGAATATTCTCTGATCTAAATCATTTTTTGGATTTTATTTTTGGATGATAGATTGTACAGTGCTCCTTCAGATGCTCAAAGCTTGGGATATGTTTTAATAACCAACTTTGCTTTAAATTCTCCACAACTTTATTTCTGATCTGTCTGGTGAGTTTCTTAGTCTTCATGATGCTGTTTGTTCACTAATTAAGTGACTTCTGGAGGCAGTTGATTGCACTGGATTTTATTTAGGGGTTTTAGGGTAAAGGGGGATGAATACTTTTGCATGTCACATTTTTTTTTTTGATAAACATTTTGAAAACCATGCATAATTTTCATTCCACTTTACACTTATGCAATACTTTGTTTGTCTATTACTTAAAATCCTCTTTTTGACCCACCTATTACTTGAGATAGTAATACAAAAATGGAATTTAGTAAAATGTATAAAAAGGTAAAATGTGAAGTGACATGATATCAATGTTTTTGAGGAATGAAATTACCTTTTCCTTATGAAGATATTGCAAGAAAATGTCCTGACCAGGTCACTGCATGTGTTAAAAAAAAGAAAGAAAGAATTCATTGTACAGTTTTTCTCAGTCGATTTGGTGCTTTTCTCAGATCAGAATTGAAGTTCATTCAATCTCCACATCTCCTTGTCACTTTTGCACATCAAAATTGAATTTCTCATTGTGTTTCACATTTTGCAAATGTCTGTCATTATTGCTAATGGTCTTGTACAATTTTCAGCAGTTTTTTGCATTATCCATTGCTTATGTCATGCTCATCAATATGTGTTGTACTGAATATCTATGCAATTGTCTTACCCTGCAAAACATTTAGGCTTTAGGTCATTGCCGAGGTCATTACATGCAAAAGTGCTGAACAGGTTATCATAATCTCTCAGGCATAATTTATACATTTCTATAAAACTTTGTTGGTAAAGTTGGTAAAATCCTGGTCTTACAATGGCTGAAGCTGGTCGCCGGGTGCAGCCAAATATTGGAAGAACAACTGTCTTCGATCGTTCAAAAACATGACAAGGTAAGATATTCAGTGTAACGTGAATGAAAACATGCGGCCAAACAGAGGAGAGACAGAACGCATAAAAAAGAAAGCACTATAATTCCTGAGGTTGTTGTCTCAGGTTCTTTTGAATGTTTAGAGTAAGTTTCTAATTTTGTAGTTTTTTTCTTTGTGTCAGTATAGAGTTTGTATAAAGTGCTGACAAACAGTTGTCTGTTTTTCCTGAATTTTTGTCAACAAATTGCAGTGCAAACAATACAGTAAAAGAATATTACTCAAAATGTTTGATTACAGTCTAATTTCTTGCTGTAAGTATCCCACATACAGTCACGATTAACTGTGTTGTGTGTAAGTGTTTTGTGTATTTTGTGTGTAACACAAACAGTTTTAATTGATTTGATTCCAATCAAAAGTATGTTTCCTTCAGAATATACTGTACACTGTACACTGTTGGCAACATGACTAAGTATTTTGACTGCTTTCTTCAGAGGCAATGACACACAGACTAGGTATTCTGGTGGCACTGAGAAACTGATTGAAATTAAAAACAAAGAATTCTGAGTGAGTTACGAGCTTTTGCAGGTATTTCATTGAGTTTTGATGTTTGCACTAACTGTTTTAAGAAATGCACTTGTTGTGCATGATGTGTTGTTGTGTCATGATGTAAAAAAATTTACCAAATCGACTGAGAAAAACTGTAATTAACTTACAATTATTATTTTGTCTCTGCATGTTTAAAGTTTCAGTGCTTGTATCTAATTCTACTTTATTTTTATTTAGTATTATTTTACACTATTTTGTTTCTTTTACTCTAGTTTATTTCAATTGTATTTGTGTTATCTATTTTATTTTATATTGTACTTTTATACTCTTTTGAAAAAGTGCCATATAAATAAAGCATATTTTTATTATTATTGTTGTTACAGTTTGAGGTTTATAATAAATACACAGGCACATCTTCACATTCTCCACAATATATATTTTTTGCCTTGTGGAAGCCCATATTTAAATATTCATTGAGTGATTGCATGAACATGTATAGGTGAATTTGGGCGGTAGACACAGAGCTGATTTGGACGGACACACACCACACACCACAAGTGGGAGAATAGACAATCATAAAAGAAACTCAAGACAAGAAGTAAAAAGAGTCGTGCTCAGTCTGTTTGATTTTGTTTGTGTTTTAGTTTGGTTTATGTTTAAGGTTATATTTTCACTCCATTGAAAACCTTATGTTAGCGAGGTGTGTTAAATATTCATCTGTGTTCTTGTCTGTACTTGTATTCTTGTTGACTCGAGAAATGTCATCAGTCACAGCGGGTCCGTGTACATTTTGACCGTTTGATTCTTGAACTGAATAGAGAGCGGGAAAAAAAAACGTCTTGTTTCTTCATTTTTTGGTTTAAACACACAAAAACAGAAAATGGAATTCAGTCCAGATGTTCGTTTTATCCTTTGTGTCTATAAAACAAACATACAGTTTATTATTTTAATTGTGAAGAATGGGTGGGTTTTATTCTCGCCTCCTATCACATTGGTTAGTCTGAGAGATCACGTGTTCTCAGCCATAGACATCAAATACGTAGATGCTGCATAGCCTGCCTCTTGGCGTGTCACCGTGGCCCCATATTGAAGAAGGCAACCCTGCACCACCAGTGCATTAATTTACACTGAGGAAGTTTAAAATACACCTTTAATAATCACAATTCTACCCATATTTTTTTACACGGTTTGGGTTGTCACAAACGGCAGAGATGTAGTGATGATTCAGGACGTTGTCACACATTACATATATGTGCTTTCATGCTGAAATACTTTTTTTAATTCTCTTTAACAAAGACATACATATGGTATGGCATATTAATAAGTGTATGAATAAATTCATTTTATTTTTAGATGTAAATACATACACATGTATATTAATACACACATTCTCTCTCTTTCAGCTTGAATTTGTCTTGGGAATGACATATACAAGTCCTGTACAGTGGTCAGAGGGATTTTAAGCCATTCTTGCAAGATAGTGGCCCGGTCACTACCGGAAAATGTTTCTTGCCTCCTCCAAAACATCCCAAAGTAGCTTAATAATATTTAGATATGGTGACTGTGCAGGCCATGGGAGATGTTCAACTTCACTTTCATGTTCATCAAACCGATCTTTCACCAGTCTTGCTGTGTTGGATGCACATCGTCCTCCAGAATGGTTCAGTAGTCCTTGGCGGTGCCCATCTAGAGCAAGTCCAATGGAATGCCATGACATGGCAGCCCAAACCATCACTGATCCACCGCCATGTTTCACTCTAGGCATGC